>NW_019249164.1:0-1349 GCF_002742605.1 Olea europaea var. sylvestris
TGTTTTTTTTTTTTTTTTTTTTTTTTTTTTTTTTCAGTTGAGGTTTGGGTGAGATTTGGGGTGGGGGCTTCACGTGTAAATTGGATAACTTGAGGCCCTTGCTTGTAATTAGGGTTAAGGTTTTTAAATTTAAGGTTTCAGTCCCTAACATTTAAAGTTCATCCAAATTGGCCCATTAAGTTATGGGTTTAATAATTCAATCCCTAAAGTTTAAAAATTAATCAATTCGGGCCATTAAAGTTCTGAATTTTATAATTAAAGCCCTCAAAGTTTAATAATAAATTCAAATTGCCCTCAAAGCTTTAATTCGTTATAATTGACCCCTTAAAGTTTTGAATTGGTTAATTTTGGTCCCTAAAGTTTTAATTTTTTTAACGTTGGCCCCTAAAGCTTTGAATTAATTAATTTTGCCCCCCTAAAGTTTTGAATTATTAGCCCTAAAGCCCCTAAAGTTTAAAACTAAATAAAATATGCAAAATTAGTGGTTTTCTTTCTCAAATTTTGGTACAAAGAACTCTTTTAAGAGATATAATATTTGAAAGTGAATTAATTGAAACAACATGTTGTCAAGGCAACCTCTTTTGGAAATTAATTAACTTAGAATATTAAAAGGTGTTTATTTATGCGTTGTTCATGCGAATATTGATCGGCCCAAAGGAAGGTGACTATTTAGGCAAATTGCGCGTGCACTTGTTGTGATAAACATGTGGCGATTATTTGATATAATATTTGATCAATAAATCAGTCTAAAGAATTGTTTATTGATTGACACGTTGTTTTATCACCAATATTTGATCACCATGCCAAGAGTACCACTTACAAGTTAATATTTCTGTCCAAAAACTAGATATTAATATTGTGCAAGGTATCTTGTGATGGGTCCTACCACTATTTGAGAATATTATTATTTGCATATTGAAGATATTCATGTGAGTTATTCGTAATAATTTTTCTACAATTTAGTTTCAGGTTTCGTTGCTAATATCTCTACGAACATCAATTCAATTTCAATGCTTAACAACACAAACTTTAGAGCGTGGTAAGAGAACGTGATGATTGTTTCGGAGTCTTACAGATTCTTCATTGGTCTCGCAGCTCTACCACTGATGGAATATGACCAAAAACCACTGAGAATTTCACTTCAAAGGTGGAACCATGCTTTACGGTCAACCTGTTGTATTTACTGATAAGAGTACCTCTGATGACAAGAGAGATGGAAAAATGGGAACGATCGAACCGCATAAGCTTAATAGTCATGAAGCGTGCCATTCTAGAAACATTATGAGGCACTATGTCCAATAAGATGATTGTGGCTAAAGGTTTCCTTTAGAATCTTGAGAACAAGTTTG
>NW_019249165.1:0-9256 GCF_002742605.1 Olea europaea var. sylvestris
TGGAGAGATAGGATCACCCTATCTGAGTCCTCGTGAGGAGGGAAAGAAACCACATGGGCGGCCATTTAGGAGTACGGAGAAACAACACTCCGAAACGCACCGCCTGATTCTGTCAATGCAGATCTGATCAAATCCAAATGCCTCCAATATAGAATAAATGAAGCCCCAGTCCATGCGATCATATGCTTTACCCATGTCTAACTTCAGCATAGTGTTTTCCCCTCGCACTCTATCATCCAAAGTGTAGAGAAGCTCCTGAGCCAATAAAACATTATCTCCAATCAGACGGCCTGGGATGAAACCACTCTGTGGAGAGGAAATAATGCGCGGTAGCAGTGTACTCAACCGAGTGTTCAAAAGCTTAGTAATAATCTTATTGAACACTGTGCATAAACTTATTGGTCTGAATTCAGTCTATCTGCAAGCACTATCCTTCTTAGGTAGCAAGACAATAGAAGTAGCAGCAAAACCCCGTGGAAGATGACCACCATCAAAGAAATCCAATACTGCCCTGTAAACATCCTCCTGAATGATATCCCAGCAATGCTGGAAGAATAGGGATGAGAAGCCATCCGGACCAGCGACAATGTCAGCATCAATACTGAAAACTGCCTCTCATACCTCATGAATCAAAGGGGGGCGATTTAGTGCCAGATTATCGTCCACCGTCAATAGCCTCGGAATGACATCAGAATGGATGTGGTCCAAGGGTTGTGGAGGAGCAGATAAGAGATCCTGGTTGAAAGCAACAACCGAGGTCTGAATATCAGTAGGAGTAGATAACACTTTCCCCACCTGTGTCCTGATAGACCTGATACACGATTTGATCCTACGCCCCTGAACCATTGAATGAAAATATCGAGTATTGTGATCACCCTCAAATGCCAACGTGAACTGGCCTTTTGCTTCCAAAAGCCCTCCTCAATAGACAAGGTCCAGATCAAAACTGTCTGGGCCTGATGTAGTAAGTTACGATGCTTTGGTGTAGTATCTCTATCATATATTATCTCAGCCTCATCAACCCCGACCTCAGTATCGCGCACCCGTTGGAAAATATCTCCAAATACATGTCGGTTCCACCAGCGCAGACCCTGTTTCAGCCTGAAGAATTTCTCCCAAAGAGCGGTCATCCCTGTGAGATGAATAGGGAGCGACCACTTCTGGGAGACAAAGGCTAAAAAATCATGGTGCTTGGTCCAAACATTGAGGAATCTGAACGGTCTAGGCCCCAAATCATCATCAGAAACCCACTGAAGCAGTAAAGGAGAGTGATTGGATGAAGTCCGATTCAAGTGTCTCACTGTAAGCTGTCGACAAAAAGCTGCAGCTGTAGAATTAATAAGTACCCTATCCAATCTCTTTCTAACCCGACCATTGGTCCAAGTATATCGATTTCCAATGAAACCTGCATCCTCTAAACCACAGTCTAACATCATATCAGAGAAAGCAGTAGTGCCACGATTACGGGTATTATGACCAGTGCACTCTCCATCATGTGTAATAACATTAAAGTCTCCCCCAACTAGCCAAGGATCGTCCATATCGAGGGAGATGTGGTGAAGACCAGCCCACAAATCTCTCCTGATAGTAGCATTGCATGACGCATAGACTAGAGTCAAATAGATAGCACGCGCTAGTCTGGGATCCTCAACTCTAACGTGAAGAAACTGGGGATGATCAACAATAACAGTAACATTAGTCCCCAAATTCCAGAAAAACCAGATCTTATTCGATTCATTCTGAGCTCCCATGTCGAAACGCAGATAGCGTCGTGTGTATGCAAAATTCTGCCACAGAACAAAAGGCTCCAATAGAACTAGAAGATAAACCTGATGAAGCTGTATAAGTTTCTTCAGGAGCCGACGAGTAGCTACACTAGCTACACCTCTCACATTATGGGCCCAAAACAGACACCGTGTGCAAAAGTTACGCTCAATTCTTCGAACGCCGACAATTAAAATATTCAAGTGCTCATTCTTCAAAAAACAAACACCCGAAATCCCTCATATATCATGGCAAAGTGGTGAGTACAATCCAAAATGGTCGCTACATTTTCAAAAAGTACTTATAGGCCCAAAACGGACACCGTTTCTAAAGTTACGCTCTATTCTTCGAACACCGACAATCCAAATATGCAAGTGCTCGTTCTTTGAAAAATAAATGGTCGAAATCCCTCTTAAGTCACGATAATGCAGCGAGTTCAATCCAAAATGGCCGCTACATTTTCGAAAAGTACTTATGGGCCCAAAATGAAAACCATGTGCAAAAGTTACGCTCAATTTTTCGAATGTCGACAATCCAAATTTGCAAGTGCTCGTTCGTTGAAAAAAAAAGGTCAAAATCCCTCTTACGTCATGACAATGTCATGAGTTCAATCCGAAACGGTCGCTACATTTTCGAAAAGTACTTACGGGCCTAAAACGAAAATCGTGTGCAAAAGTTACGCTCAATTCTTCGAACGCCAACAATTCAAATATGCAAGTGCTCGTTCTACAAAAGAAAAATGCCCATAATCCCTCATACGTCATGGCAAGGCCGTGATTTCAATCCAAAATAGTCGCTACATTTTCGAAAAGTACTTATGGGCCCAAAACAGACACCGTGTACAAAAGTTACGCTCAATTCTTCGAACGCCGACAATCAAAATATGCAAGTGCTCGTTCTTCGAAAAAAACACTCGAAATCTGTCATACGTCATGGCAAAGTGGTGAGAACAATCCAGAACGATCGCTACATTTTCGAAAAGTACTTATGGGTCCAAAACGGAAATCGTGTGCAAATGTTATGCTCAATTTTTCGAACGCTGACAATTCAAAAATGCAAGTTTTCGTTCATCGAAAAACAAATGGTCAAATTCCCTCTTACGTCATGACGATGCCATGAGTTCAATCCAAAACTGTCGCTACATTTCCGAAAAGCACTTACGGGCCCAAAACGGAAATCGTGTGCAAAGGTTACGCTCAATTTTTCGAACGTCGACAAACCAAATATACAAGTGCTCGTTCTTCAAAAAATAAAAGTCCGAAATCCCTCTTACGTCAAGATGATGCCATGAATTCAATCCAAAATGGTCGCTACATTTTCAAAAATTGCTTACGGGCCCAAAACGAAAATCGTGTGCAAAAGTTACGCTCAATTCTTCGAATGCCGACAATCCAAATATGCAAGTGCTCATTCTTCGAAAGAAAAATGCCTGAAATCCCTCATACATCATGGCAAAGCGGTGAGTTCAATTCAAAATGGTCGCTACATTTTCGAAAAGTGGTTATGGGCCCAAAACGGACACCGTGTGCAAAAGTTATGGTCAATTCTTAGAACGCCGACAATCCAAATATGCAAGTGCTCGTTCTTTAAAAAAGAAACACTTGAAATCCCTCACACGTAATCGTAAAGCGGTGAGTACAATCCAAAATGGTCGCTACATTTCCGAAAAGTGCTTATGGGCCCAAAACGGACACCGTTTCCAAATGTTACGCTCAATTCTTCGAACGCCGACAATCCAAATATGCAAGTGCTCGTCCTTCGAAAAAATGGTTGAAATCCCTCTTACATCATGATGATATCATAAGTTCAATCCAAAATGGTCACTACATTTTCGAAAAGTACTTATGGGCCCAAAACGAACACCGTAATAAAAGTTACGCTCAATTTTTCGAACGCCGACAATCCAAATGTGCAAGTACTCATTCTTTGAAAAAAACATTTGAAATCCCTCATACATCATGGTAAAGCATTGAGTTCAATCCAAAACGGTCACTACATTTTCGAAAAGTACTTATGGGCCCAAAACGGACACCGTGTGCAAAAGTTACGCTCAATACTTCAAACGTCGGCAATCCAAATATGCAAGTCCTCGTTCTTCAAAAAACAAAAAGCCTAAATCCCTCTTACGTCATGAAGATGCCGTGAGTTCAATCCAAAATGGTCACTACATTTCCGAAAATTACTTATGGGCCCAAAACAAAAATTGTGTGCAAAAGTTAAGCTCAATTCTTCGAACATCAACAATCCAAATATGCAAGTGATCGTTCTTCAACAGAAAAATGGCCAAAATTCCTCATACATCATGGCAAAGTGGTGAGTTCAATCCAAAATGGTCACTACATTTTCGAAAAGTACCTAAGGGCCCAAAACGGACACCGTGTTCAAAAGTTACGCTCAATTCTTCGAACGCCGACAATCAAAATATGCAAGTGCTCCTTCTTCGAAAAAAAAAACCCAAAATCCCTCATACGTCACGGAAAAGCAGTGGGTACAATCCAAACCTTCGCTACATTTTGGAAAAGTACTTTTGGGCCCAAAACAGACACCGTTTTCAAAAGTTACGCACAATTCTTCGAACGTCGACAATCCAAATATGCAAGTGCTCATTCTTCAAAAAAAAATGGTCAAAATCCCTCTTACGTCACGACGATGCCATGAGTTCATTCCAAAACGGTCGCTACATTTCCAAAATGTACTTATGGGCCCAAAACGGAAACCGTGTGAAAAAGTTATGCTCAATTCTTCGAAGCGGACAATCCAAATATGCAAGTGCTCATTCTTCAAAAAACAAATGGTCAAAATACCTCTTACGTCACGATGATGCTTTGAGTTCAATCCGAAGTGGTCGCTACATTTTCGAAAAATATTTATGGGCCCAAAACGAAAATCGTGTGCGAAAATTACGCTCAATTCTTCGAACGCCGACAATCCAAATATGCAAGTGCTAGTTCTTCAAAAGAAAAATGCCCATAATCCCTCAAAAGTCATGGCAAAGCGGTGAGTTCAATCCAAAACGGTCGCTACATTTATGAAAAGTACTTATGGGCCCAAAACGAACACCGTTTCCAAAAGTTACGCTCAATTTTTCGAACGTCGACAATCCAAATATGCAAGTGCTCATTCTTCGAAAAAAATGGTCGAAATCCTCTTACGTCACGATGATATCATGAGTTCAATCCAAAACGGTCACTACATTTTTCGAAAAGTACTTATGGGCCAAAAACGAACACCGTATGCAAAAAGTTACGCTCAATTTTTCGAACGCCGACAATCCAAATATGCAAGTGCTCGTTCTTCGAAAAAACTCAAAATCCATCATACATCTCGGCAAAGCGGTGAGTTTAATCCAAAATGGTCACTACATTTTCAAAAAGTACTTATGGGTCCAAAACGGACATCGTGTGCAAAAGTTAAGCTCAATTCTTTGAACGACGACAATCCAAATATGTAAGTGCCATTCTTCAAAAAACAAAAGGCCTAAATCCCTCTTAAGTCACGACGATGTCATGAGTTCAATCCAAAACGGTCGCTACATTTCCAAAAAGTACTTATGGGCCAAAACGAAAATCGTGTGCAAAAGTTACGCTCAATTCTTCAAGCACTGACAATCCAAGTATGCAAGTGCTTGTTCTTCTCAAGAAAAATGCCTGAAATCCCCCATAAGTCACGGCAAAGCGGTCAGTTCCATCCAAAATGTCGCTACATTTTTGAAAAGTACTTATGGTCCCAGAACGGACACCGTGTGTAAAAGTTGAGCTCAATTCTTCGAACGCCGACAATCCAAATATGCAAGTGCTCATTCTTCAAAAAACAAACGGTCAAAATCCCTCTTACATCACGATGATGTTGTGAGTTCAATCCTAAACGGTCGCTACATTTTCGATTAGTACTTATGGGCCAAAAATGGAAATCGTGTGCAAAAGTTACACTCAATTCTTCGAACGTCGACAATTCAAATATGCAAGTGCTCGTTCCTCAAAAAACAAATGGTCAAAATCCCTCTTACGTCACGACGATGCTATGAGTTCAATCCGAAACAGTTGCTATATTTTCGAAAAGTACTTATGGGCCCAAAACGGAAATCATGTGCAAATGTTATGCTCAATTCTTCGAACGTCGACAATTCAAATATGCAAGTTCTCGTTCATCGAAAAACAAATGGCCAAAATCCCTCTTACGTCACAACGATGCCGTGAGTTCAATCCAAAACTATCGCTACATTTTCGAAAAGCACTTATGGGCCCAAAACGGACACCGTTTCCAAACGTTACGCTCAATTCTTCGAATGTCGACAATCCAAATATGCAAGTGCTCGTTCTTCAAAAAAAATGGTTGAAATCCCTCTTACGTCATGACGATATCATGAGTTCAATCCAAAATGGTCGCTACATTTTTGAAAAGTACTTATGGGCCCAAAACGAACACCGTATGCAAAAGTTACGCTCAATTTTTCGAACGCTGACAATCAAAATGTGCAAGTACTCATTCTTTGAAAAAAAACATTTGAAATCCCTCATACGTCATGGTAAAGTGGTGAGTTCAATCCAAAATGGTCGCTACACTTTTGAAAAATACTTATGGACCTAGAACGGACGCGGTGTACAAGAGTTGTGTTCAATTCTTCGAACGTCGAAAATCCAAATATGCAAGTGCTCATTCTTCGAAAAACAAATGGTCAAAATCCCTTTTACATCACGATGATGCTCTGAGTTCAATCCGAAATGGTTGCTACATTTTCGAAAAGTACGTATGGGCCCCAAAATGAAAATCGTGTGCAAATGTTACGCTCAATTCTTCGAACGCCGGCAATTCAAATATGCAAGTTCTCGTTCATCAAAAAAAAAAAGACCAATATCCCTCTTACGTCACGACGATGCCATGAGTTCAATCCAAAACGGTCGCTACATTTCCGAAAAACACTTATGGGCCCAAAACGGAAATCGTGTGCAAAGGTTACGCTCAATTCTTCGAACGTCGACAATCCAAATTTACAAGTGCTCGATCTTCAAAAAATAAAAGTCTAAAATCCCTCTTACGTCAAGACGATGCCATGAATTCAATCCAAAATGGTCGCTACATTTTTAAAAATTACTTACAGGCCCAAAACGGAAATCGTGTGCAAAAGTTACGCTCAATTCTTCGAACGCCGACAATTCAAATAAGCAAGTGCTCATTCTTTGAAAGAAAAATGCCTAAAATCCCTCATACATCATGGCAAAGCAGTGAGTTCAATCCGAAATGGTCACTACATTTTCGAAAAGTGCTTATGGGCCCAAAACGGACACTGTGTGTAAAAGTTATGGTCAATTCTTAGAACGCCGACAATCCAAATATGCAAGTGCTCTTTCTTTGAAAAAGAAACACTTGAAATCCCTCACACGTAATCGTAAAGTGGTGAGTACAATCCAAAATGGTCGCTACATTTCCGAAAAGTGCTTATGGGCCCAAAACAGACACCGTTTCAAAATGTTACGCTCAATTCTTCGAACGTCGACAATCCAAATATGCAAGTGCTCGTTCATCAAAATAAATGGTTGAAATCCCTCTTACGTCATGATGATATCGTGAGTTCAATCCAAAATGGTCGCTACATTTTTGAAAAGTACTTATGGGCCCAAAACGAACACCGTATGCAAAAGTTACACTCAATTTTTCGAACGCCGACAATCCAAATGTGCAAGTACTCATTCTTTGAAAAAAAACATATAAAATCCCTCATTCGTCACGGCAAAGCAGTGAGTTCAATCCAAAACGGTCGCTACATTTTCAAAAAGTACTTTTGGGCCCAAAACGGACACCGTGTGCAAAAGTTACGCTCAAAACTTCGAACGCCGACAATCCAAATATGCAAGTCCTTGTTCTTCAAAAAACAAAAGGCCTAAATCCCTCTTACGTCACGATGATGCCGTGAGTTCAATCCAAAATGGTCACTACATTTCCGAAAACTACTTATGGGCCTAAAACGAAAATCGTGTGCAAAAGTTAAGTTCAATTCTTCGAACATCAACAATCAAAATATGCAAGTGCTCGTTCTTCGAAAGAAAAATGGTCGAAATCCCTCATACATCATGGCAAAGCGGTGAGTTCAATCCAAAATGGTCACTACATTTTTGAAAAGTACCTAAGGGCCTAAAACGGACACCGTGTGCAAAAGTTACGCTCAATTCTTCGAACGCCAACAATCAAATTATGCAAGTGCTCCTTCCTCAAAAAACAAACACCTGAAATCCCTCATACGTCACGGCAAAGCGGTGAGTACAATCCAAACTGTCGCTACGTTTCGGAAAAGTACTTATGGGCCCAAAACGAACACCGTTTCCAAAAGTTATGCTCAATTCTTCGAACGCCGACAATCCAATTATGCAAGTGCTTATTCTTCAAAAACAAATGGTTAAAATCCCTCTTACGTCATGACGATGCCATGAGTTCAATCCAAAATGGTCGCTACATTTTCGAAAAGTACTTATGGGCCCAAAACGGAAACCGTGTGCAAAAGTTACGCTAAATTCTTTGAAGCCCACAATCCAAATATGCAAGTGCTCGTTCTTCGAAAAACAAATGGTCAAAATCCCTCTTACATCACGATGATGCTGTGAGTTCAATCCGAAGCGGTCGCTACATTTTCGAAAAGTACTTTTCAATCCAAAATGGTCGCTACATTTTCGAAAAGTACTTATGGGCCCAAAACGGAAACCGTGTGCAAAAGTTACGCTAAATTCTTTGAAGCCCACAATCCAAATATGCAAGTGCTCGTTCTTCGAAAAACAAATGGTCAAAATCCCTCTTACATCACGATGATGCTGTGAGTTCAATCCGAAGCGGTAGCTACATTTTCGAAAAGTACTTATGTCACACCCCCAAATTAACATTGATATCTATACACAACCTAGATATAGAATTTTACATATATATTTTTTTTCGAGTTTGTTAACTTCTAATCACCTGTGACACGATCATATAACATATCGAAACCCAAAATCATATCGCCATAATCCAACATCTATATTCTGAGCTTATAAACATATCTACAGGCCATTTCAAAAGTACACTATATAGGATTCCAAAATATAACCCAACAGATAGCAGCCTACAAAATAACCCTACAAGTCGTCATCCATGTACATCGAACTCTAGAATCCTGTAGGAGCTCCACAACTAGTCATGTTCTCTATGTAGTTCCATGCTCACCTACAATGCAAGAACTACATAAACCAATACTTAGTAAGCAAAATCATGCATGTCCTGAACATGAATAATAACAACATATGACACCATGCCATTTACTTTAAATATCATGATAAAAAGTATCATATTTCAATATTCGTCAAAGTCGACTAGAAATCATTTCACTTGAAATCTTTCATTTCATTGGGCCCTTGACCCACCTACTATGCACCGGATAGAGCTCTGCATAATATCAATATCAATAATCAAGTGGCCAATATGAAATCGACACCAACAAGTGGACCATCCTCTCGTGACCACTAGAGGC
>NW_019249165.1:9893-28751 GCF_002742605.1 Olea europaea var. sylvestris
AACACTCCAACTTAATTACAAACAAGTTCAGATTTTTAAGAAATCATAAACCCCTTAAGAAATAATAGAAATAAACCTCAAAACTGTGGAGTAACAAGGCTGTTCAGAAATTCCAGCTTCTTGCTTCTAATTTTCTTTGGCTGTTTCACCCTTTTTTCACTTGGAATCACTTAGGGACGAGTTCAGGGAGTTAATATATTATCTAGGAGGTAAATGAGTGGTCTTTAAATAGTTGAAGTCGTGCATATTACCTAAGGATTACGGATATCATGGGCTGCAGCCACCTCAAGCAATCAAGGTGAGTCACTAAGCTGGAGCTGTCATCTTGGCTGCAATACTTGACTTTTCTACCATTATTTTTGTGTCCATTTATGATATTTAAGATATGTATTCATCCTATATTAAGTCCTTGGGGATTAGACACGAAATTTATGCCTTAAGGTTGAAGCAATTATATATTAAATTGAAAAGTCCCCTAGCATGAGCTGTCCAAGTAGGAGGTGGCTTCTTGCAGCCAGCTTTGACTTCTCCCTTGCACCACGTGGAGCCATATGTGACTTAGAAGAGTTATAAATATCTTGTGTAAAGTTCTAAGGGCTTATAGGACGTGTTGGAGGCTTAAGGTTGAAGGAGTTGAGTGCTAAAATGACAAACATCCCAAGCGCGAGGTGTTCAAGCATGAGGTGGTCACTTGTAGCAAAATCTGATTTTATATCTATCTTTGCAGGCACAAACCAAGTGTCATTCGTATATTTTGATGTGCTTACAATCTATTTCACTTGCATTAAGATCCCAAAGTACTTTATAGATCTAATTCCTCAACTGTTCATTTAATTTCTTACCCGATTCTCAACCGATTTCAACAATTCGCACCTCAATATTTATAATGTCGTATAAGACATATATTATTACGTTGTGATAATGTCACTTCATCCCTCATGTCCCAAATATGTGAATTACCTATCTAGGGTTTAAGGTGACCTCGATTAGCCGAATGGAAAGCTTGAACCTTCGTTGATACAAATTTTCGGCCTTTCAAATATTACATTACTTACCAAGCCAATCTCCAACATTTAGTTAATCTAACTTTCTATCATAACTCAATATAAAATTCACCACCTCAATCGAAGAGTCGAAGGTTATCATCATGTAAAGATTTTAAAGCCTTGATGATCAAATGCATCATTTTAAGAGAAGGCAATTAGGAAATTGATACAAATGACAATGTAATTAGCATGGAATGCATGAATCATATTGGCCAAATGTAGAATGTGAAGTTCGGGGTATTACAACTTATAGGCCCAAAACAAAAATTGTGTGTGAAAGTTACGCTCAATTCTTCGAACGCCGACAATCCAATTATGCAAGTGCTAGTTCTTCAAAAGAAAAATGCCCGTAATCCCTCAAAAGTCATGGCAAAGTGGTGAGTTCAATCCAAAACGGTCACCACATTTACGAAAAGTACTTATGGGCCCAAAACGGACACTGTTTCCAAAAGTTACGCTCAATTCTTTGAACATCGAAAATCCAAATATGCAAATACTCATTCTTCGAAAAAAATGGTCGAAATCCTCTTACGTCACGACGATATCATGAGTTCAATCCAAAACGGTCGCTACATTTCCGAAAAGCACTTATGCCCAAAACGAACACCGTATGCAAAAGTTACGCTCAATTTTTTGAATGCCGACAATCCAAATATGCAAGTGCTCGTTCTTCGAAAAAACACCCAAAATCCATCATACGTCACGGCAAAGTGGTGAGTTCAATCCAAAATGGTCGCTACATTTTCGAAAAGTACTTACGGGCCCAAAACGGACATCGTGTGCAAAAGTTAAGCTCAATTCTTCGAACGACGAAAATCCAAATATGCAAGTGCCGTTCTTCAAAAAACAAAAGGCCTAAATCCTTCTTACATGACAACGATGCCGTGAGTTCAATCCAAAACGGTCGCTACATTTTCGAAAAATACTTCTGGGCCAAAATGAAAATCGTGTGCAAAAGTTACGCTCAATTCTTCGAGCACTGACAATCCAAATATGCAAGTGCTTGTTCTTTGAAAGAAAAATGTCTGAAATCCCTCATACGCCACGGCAAAACGATGAGTTGAACCCAAAATGTCACTATATTTTTGAAAAGTACTTGTGGTCCCAGAACGGACACCGTGTGTAAAAGTTGAGCTCAATTCTTCGAACGCCGACAATCCAAATATGCAAGTGCTCGTTCTTCAAAAAACAAATGGTCAAAATCCCTCTTACGTAATGACGATATTGTGAGTTCAATCCTAAACGGTCGCTACATTTCCGAATAGTACTTATGGGCCCAAAATTGAAATCGTGTGCAAAAGTTACGCTTAATTCTTCGAACGTCGACAATTCAAATATGCAAGTGCTCGTTCCTCAAAAAACAAATGGCTGAAATCGCTCTTACATCATGACAATGCCATGAGTTCAATCCTAAGCTATCGCTACATTTTCGAAAAGCACATATGGGCCCAAAACAGAAATTGTGTGCAAAGGTTACACTCAATTCTTCAAACTTCGACAATCCAAATATGCAAGTGCTCATTCTTCAAAAAATAAAAATCCAAAATCTCTCTTACATCAAGATGATGCCATGAATTCAATCCAAAATGGTCGTTACATTTCCGAAAAGTACTTATGGGCCCAAAACGAAAAATCGTGTGTAAAAGTTACGCTCAATTCTTCGAAAGCCGACAATCCAAATATACAAGTGCTCGTTCTTCGAAAGAAAAATGCCCGAAATCCCTCATACGTCATGACAAAGTGGTGAATTCAATCCAAAATGGTCGTTACATTTCCGAAAAGTACTTATCTGCCCAAAACGGACACTGTTTCCTAAAGTTACGCTCAATTCTTCGAACGTCGACAATCCAAATATGAAAGTGCTCATTCTTCAAAAAAATGGTCGAAATCCCGCTTACGTCACGATGATATCGTGTGTTCAATCTAAAATGGTCGCTACATTTTCGAAAAGTACTTATGGGCCCAAAAAGAACACCATATGCAAAAGTTACGCTCAATTTTTCAAATGCCAACAATCCAAATATGCAAGTGCTCGCTCTTCAAAAAAAACACCCGAAATCCCTCATGCGTCCCGGCAAAGCGGTGAGTTCAATCCAAAATGGTCGCTATATTTTTGAAAAGTACTTATGGGCCCAAAACGGACACCGTGTGCAGAAGTTACGCTCAATTCTTCGAACGTCGACAATCCAAATATGCATGTCCTCGTTCTTCAAAAAACAAAAGGCCTAAATCCCTCTTACGTCACTATGATGCCATGAGTTTAGTCTAAAACGGTAACTACATTTCTGAAAAGTACTTATGGGCACAAAATGAAAACAGTGTGCAAAAGTTAAGTTCAATTCTTCGAACGCCGCAATCCAAATATGTAAGTGCTCATTTTTTGAAAGAAAAATGGCTGAAATCCCTCATACATCATGGCAAAGTGGTGAGTTCAATCCAAAACGGTCGCTACATTTTCGAAAAGTACTTATGAGCCGAAAATGGACACCGTGTGCAAAAGTTACGCTCAATTCTTTGAACGCAGACAATCAAAATATGCAAGTTCTCCTTCTTCGAAAAACAAACACCCAAAATCCCTCATACGTCATGGCAAAGTGGTGAGTACAATCCAAACCGTCGCTACATTTCCGAAAAGTACTTATGGACCCAAAATGGACACCGTTTCCAAAAGTTACGCTCAATTCATGGAACGCCGACAATCCAAATAAGCAAGTGCTCATTCTTCAAAAAACAAATGGTCAAAATCCCTCTTATGTCATGACGATGCCGTGAGTGCAATCCAAGACGGTCGGTACATTTTCGAAAAGCACTTATGGGCCCAAAATGAAAATCGTGTGCAAAAGTTACGCTCAATTCTTCGAAGACGAGAATCCAAATATGCAAGTGCTCATTCTTCAAAAAACAAATGGTCGAAATCCCTCTTACGTCACGTCATGAGTTCAATCCGAAATGGTCACTACATTTTCAAAAAGTACTTATGGGCCCAAAACAAAAATCGTGTGTGAAAGTTACGCTCAATTCTTCGAACGCCGACAATCCAAATATGCAAGTGCTCATTCTTCGAAAGAAAAATGCTCATAATCCCTCACAAGTCATGGCTAAGTGGTGACTTCAATCCAAAACGGTTGCTACATTTACGAAAAGTACTTATGGGCTTTGAACGGACACCGTGTGCAAAAGTTGTGCTCAATTCTTCGAATGCCGACAATCTAAGTATGCAAGCGCTCGTTCTTCAAAAAAGTGGCTGAAATCTCTCTTATGTCATGACTATGCCATGAGTTCAATCCAAAACGGTCGCTACATTTCAGAAAAGTACTTATGGGCCCAAAACAAAAATCGTGTACAAAAGTTGAGCTCAATTCTTCGAACTAGACAATCCAAATATGGAAGTGCTCGTTCTTCAAAAGAAAGATGCCCAAAATCCCACATATGTCACGGAGAAGTGGTGAGTTCAGTCCAAAACGGTCGCTACATTTTCAAAAAGTACTTATGGACCCGAAACGGACTCTGTGTGCAAAAGTTACGCTCAATTCTTCGAACGCCGACAATCCAAATTTGCAAGTGCTCCTTCTTCAAAAAATAAAAGGCCTAAATCCCTCTTACGTCATGACGATACCGTGAGTTCAATCCAAAACGGTCGCTACATTTTTGAAAAGTACTTATGGGCCAAAACGAAAATCGTGTAAATGTTATGCTTAATTCTTCGAATGTCGACAATCCAATTATGCAAGTGCTCATTCTTCAAAATAAAAAAGCTCGAAATCCCTCATACGTCATGGCAAAGCGGTGAGTTCAAATGAAAATGTCGCTACATTTCCGAAAAGTACTTATGGTCCCAGAACGGACACTATGTGCAAAAGTTGCTCTCAATTCTTTGAACGCCGACAATTCAAATATGCAAGTGCTCGTTCTTCAAAAAACAAATGGTCAAAATCACTCTTACGTTACGATGATGCCGTGAGTTCAATCCAAAACGGCCGCTACATTTTCGAAAAGTACTTATGGCCCCAAAACGGAAACCGTTTGCAAAAGTTACGCTCAATTCTTCGAACGCCGACAATTCAAATATGCAAGTGCTCCTTCTTCGAAAAACAAACACCTAAAATCCCTCATACGTCATGGAAAAGCGGTGAGTACAATCCAAACCGTCGCTACATTTCCGAAACGTACTTATGGGCCCAAAACGGACATCGTTTCCAAAAGTTACGCTCAATTCTTCGAATGCCGACAATCCAAATATGCAAGTGCTCATTCTTTGAAAAACAAACGGTCAAAATCCCTCTTACATCACAACGATGCCGTGAGTGCAATCCAAAATGGTCGCTACATTTGCGAAAAGTACTTATGGGCCCAAAACGAAAACCGTGAGTAAAAGTTACACTCAATTCTTTGAAGCCGACAATCCAAATATGCAAGTGCTCGTTCTTCAAAAAAAATGGTCAAAATCCCTCTTACGTCACGACGATGCTGTGAGTTCAATTCGAAACGGTCGCTACATTTTCGAAAATTACTTATGGGCCCAAAACGAAAATAGTGTGCGAAAGTTACGCTCAATTCTTCGAACGCCGACAATCCAAATATGCAAGAAAAATGCTCGTAATCCCTCACAAGTCATGGCAAAGTGGTGAGTTCAATGCAAAACGGTCGCTACATTTACGAAAAGTACTTATGGGCCCAAAACGGACACCGTGTGCAAAAGTTCGCTCAATTCTTTGAACGCTGAAAATCTAAGCATGCAAGTGCTCATTCTTCGAAAAAAAATGGCCGGAATCCCTCTTACATCACGACGATGCCGTGAGTTCAATCCAAAATGGTTGCTACATTTCAGAAAAGTACTTATGGGCCCAAAAGGAAAACCGTGTGCAAAAGTTAAGCTCAATTCTTCGAACGAGACAATCCAAATATGCAAGTGCTCGTTCTTCAAAAGAAAGATGCCCGAAATCCCTAATGTGTAACGGAGAAGTGGTGAGTTTAGTCCAAAACGATCGCTACATTTTCAAAAAGTACTTATGGGCCCATAACGGACACCGTGTGCAAAAGTTACGCTCAATTCTTCGAACGTCGACAATCCAAATATGCAAGTGCTCGTTCTTCAAAAAATAAAAGGCCTAAATCCCTCTTACATCATGACGATGTCGTGAGTTCAATCCAAAGCGGTCGCTACATTTTCGAAAAGTACTTATGGGCCAAAATGGAAACCGTGTGTAAACGTTACGCTCAATTCTTCGAACGCCGACAATCAAAAGATGCAAGTGCTCATTTTTCGAAAGAAAAATGCCCGAAATCCCTCATACATCATGGCAAAGCGGTGAGATCAACCGAAAATGTCGTTACATTTCCGAAAAGTACTTATGGTCCCAGAACGGACACCGTGTCCAAAAGTTGCGCTCAATTCCTACAATCCAAATATGCAAGTGCTCGTTCATCGAAAAACAAATGGCTGAAATCCCTCTTACGTCATGACGATGCCGTGAGTTCAATCCAAAAATGTCGCTACAATTTCAAGAAGTACTTATGGGCCCAAAATACAAATCATGTGCAAAAGTTACAATCAATTCTTTGAACATCGACAATCAAAATATGCAAGTACTCATTCTTCAAAAAACAAAAGTCCAAAATCCCTCTTATGTCAAGACGATGCCATGAATTCAATCCAAAATGGTCACTACATTTTCAAAAATTACATAAGGGCCCAAAACGAAAATCGTGTACAAAAGTTACGCTCAATTCTTTGAATTCTTCGAACGTTGACAATCCAAATATGCAAGTGCTCGTTCTTCGAAAGAAAAATGCCTGAAATCCCTCACACATCATGGTAAAGTGATAAGTTCAGTCCAAAATGGCTGCTAGATTTTCGAAAAGTGCTCATGGGCCCAAAACGGACACCGTGTGCAAAAGTTACACTCAATTCTTCGAACGCCAACAATCCAAATATGCAAGTGCTCGTTCTTCAAAAAAAAACACCCGAAATTCCTCATACATCACATAAAAGTGGTGAGTACAATCCAAAATGGTCGCTACATTTCCGAAAAGTACTTATGGGACCAAAACGGACACCGTTTCAAAAAGTTACGCTCAATTCTTCGAACGCCGACAATCCAAATATGCAAGCGCTCATTCTTCGAAAAAAATGGTCAAAATCCCTCTTACATCATGATGATATCGTGAGTTCAATCCAAAACGGTCGCTACATTTTCGAAAAGTACTTATGGGCCCAAAACGAACACCGTATGCAAAAGTTACGCTCAATTTTTCGAACACCGACAATCCAAATATGCAAGTGCTCATTCTTCACAAAAAACAGCCAAAATCCCTCATACGTCACGGCAAAGCGGAGAGTTCAATTCAAAACGGTCGCTACATTTTCGAAAAGTACTTATGGGCCCAAAACGGACACCGTGTGCAAAAGTTACGCTCAATTCTTCGAATGTCGACAATCCAAATATGCTAGTCCTCGTTCTTCAAAAAACAAAAGGCCTAAATCCCTCTTACGTCACGATGATGCCATTAGTTCAATCCAAAATGGTCAGAAGTACTTATGGGTCCAAAACGAAAACCATGTTCAAAAGTTAAGCTCAATTCTTTGAATGCCGGCAATCCAAATATGTAAGTGCTCGTTCTTCAAAAAAAAATGCCCAAAATCCCTCATACGTCATGTAAAGTGGTGAGTTCAATCCAAAATGGTCGCTACATTTACGAAAAGTACTTATGCTCCCAGAACGGACATCGTGTGCAAAAGTTACTCTCAATTCTTCGAATGCCAACAATCTAAATATGCAAGTGCTCATTACTCAAAAAACAAATGGTCGAAATCCCTCTTACGTCACGTTGATGCCATGAGTTCATTCCACAATAGTCGCTACATTTCAGAAAAGTACGTATGGGCCCAAAACGAAAACCGTGTGCAAAAAGTAAGCTCAATTCTTTGAACGCGACAATCCAAATATGGAAGTGTTCCTTCTTCGAAAGGAAGATGCTCGAAATCCCTCATATGTCATGGAGAAGTGGTGAGTTTAGTCCAAAATGGTTGCTACATTTTGAAAAAGTACTTATGGGCCCGAAACGGACTCCTTGTGCAAAAGTTACGCTCAATTCTTCGAACGTCGACAATCCAAATATGCAAGTGCCACTCTTCAAAAAGCAAAAGGCCTAAATCCCTCTTACGTCATGACGATTCCGTAAGTTCAATTCAAAATGGTCGCTACATTTTCGAAAAGTTCTTATGGGCTAAAATGGAAACCGTGTGCAGAAGTTACGCTCAATTAATCGAACACCGAAAATCCAAATATGCAAGAGCTCGTTCTTCAAAAGAAAAGTGCCCGAAATCCCTCATACGTCATGGTAGAGTGGTGAGTTCAATCCAAAATGTTGCTACATTTTCGAAAAGTACTTATAGTCCCAGAACAGACACCGTGTGCAAAAGTTGTGCTCAATTCTTCGAATGCCGAAAATCCAACTATGCAAGTGCTCGTTCTTCGAAAAACAAATGGCCAAAATCCCTCTTACATCACGACGATGCTGTGAGTTCAATCCGAAATGGTCGCTACATTTCCGAAAAGTACTTATGGGCCCAAAACGAAAACCGTATGCAAAAGTTACACTCAATTCTTCGAACGCCGACAATTCAAATTTGCAAGTGCTCGTTCATCGAAAAACAAATGGACGAAATCCCATTTACGTCATGACGATGCCGTAAGTTCAATCCAAAACTGTCGCTACATTTTTGAAAAGCACTTATGGGCCCAAAACAGAAATCGTGTGCAAAGGTTACGCTCAATTCTTCGAACGTCAACAATCTAAATATGCAAGTGCTTGTTCTTCAAAAAATAAAAGTCCGAAATCCCTCTTACATCAAGACGATACCATGAATTTAATCCAAAATGGTCGCTACATTTCCGAAGATTACTTATGGGCCCAAAACGGAAATCGTGTGCAAAATTTACGCTCAGTTCTTCGAACGCCGACAATCCAAATATGCAAGTGCTCATTTTTCAAAAGAAAAATTCCCAAAATCCATCATATATCATTGCAAAGTAGTGAGTTCAATCCAAAATGGTCGCTACATTTTTGAAAAGTTCTTATGGGCCCAAAACGGACACCGTGTGCAAAAGTTACGCTCAATTCTTCGAACGCCGACAATCCAAATATGCAAGTGCTTGTTCTTCAAAAAACAAACACCCGAAATCCCTCATACGTAATGGTAAAGCAGTGAGTACAATCCAAAATGGTCGCAACATTTCTGAAAAGTGTTTATGGGCCCAAAACGGACACCGTTTCCAAAAGTTACGCTCCATTTTTCGAACGCCGACGATCCAAATATGCCAGTGCTCGTTCTCCAAAAAAAATGGTCGAAATCCCTCTTACGTCATGACAGTATTTTGAGTTCAATCCAAAACGATCGCTACATTTTTGAAAAGTACTTATGGGCCCAAAAGAACACCGTATGCAAAAGTTACGCTCAATTTTTCGAACGACGACAATCCAAATATACAAGTCCTCATTCTTCCAAAAAAAAAAGGCCTAAATCCCTCTTACGTCATGATGATGCCATGAGTTCAATCCAAAGAACGGTCACTACATTTTCGAAAAGTACTTATGGGCCCAAAATGAAAACCATGTGCAAAAGTTAAGCTCAATTCTTTGAACGCCGACAATCTACATATGCAAGTGCTCGATCTTCGAAGGAAAAATGGCCGAAGTCCCTCATACATCATGGCAAAGTGGTGAGTTCAATTCAAAACGGTCGCTACATTTTTGAAAAGTACTTATGGGCCCAAAACGGACACTGTGTGCAAAAGTTACGCTCAATTCTTCGAATGCCGATAATCCAATTATGCAAGTTCCGTTCTTCAAAAAACAAAAGGCCTAAATCCCTCTTACGTCATGACGATGGTGTGAGTTCAATCCAAAACGGTCGCTACATTTCCGGTAAGTACTTATGGGCTAAAACGAAAATCGTGTGCGAAAGTTACGCTCAATTCTTTGAGCACCGACAATCTAAATATGTAAATGCTCGTTCTTCAAAAGAAAAATGCCCGAAATCCCTCATACGTCATGGCAAAGCGGTGAGTTCAATCCAAAATGTCGCCACATTTTCGAAAAGTATTATGGTCCCAGAATGGACACTGTGTGCAAAAGTTGCGCTCAATTCTTCGAACGCCAACAATCCAAATATGCAAGTGCTCATTCTTCGATAAACAAATGGTCAAAATCCCTCTTACATCACGACGATGCTGTGAGTTCAATCCTAAATGGTCGCTACATTTCCGAATAGTACTTCTGGGTACAAAACGGAAACCGTGTGCAAAAGTTACGCTCAATTCTTCGAACGCTGACAATTTAAATATGCAAGTGCTCATTCGTCGAAAAACAAATGGCCGAAATCCCTCTTACGTCACGATGATATCGTGAGTTCAATCCTAAACTGTCGCTACATTTTCGAAAAGCACTTATGGGCCCAAAACGAAAATCGTGTGCAAAGGTTACGCTCAATTCTTTGAACGTCGACAATCCAAATATGCAAGTGCTCATTCTTTAAAAAATAAAAATCTGAAATCTCTCTTACATCAAGATGATGCCATGAATTCAATCCAAAATGGTCGCTACATTTACAAAAAGTACTTATGGGCCCAAAACGAAAATCGTGTGTAAAAGTTACGCTCAATACTTTGAACGCCGACAATCCAAATATGCAAGTGCTCATTCTTCGAAAGAAAAATGCCTGAAATCCCTCATACATCATGGTAAAGTGGTGAGTTCAATCCAAAATGGTCGCTACATTTCCGAAAAGTGCTTATGTGCCCAAAACGGACCCCGTGTGCAAAGGTTACACTCAATTCTTCGAACGCCAACAATCCAAATATGCAAGTGCTCATTCTTAGAAAAACAAACACCCAAAATCCCTCATACGTAATGGCAAAGCGGTGAGTACAATCCAAAATGGTCGCTACATTTCCAAAAAGTACTTTTGGGCCCAAAATAGACACCGTTTCCAAAAGTTACGCTCAATTCTTCGAACGCCGACAATCCAAATATGCAAGTGCTCATTCTTCAAAAAAAGGTCGAAATCTCTCTTACATCCCAATGATATCGTGAGTTCAATCCAAAACGGTCGCTACATTTTCGAAAAGTACTTATGGGCCCAAAGCAAACACCGTATACAAAAGTTACACTCAATTTTTCGAATGCCGACAATCCAAATATGCAAGTGCTCATTCTTCAAAAAAACACCCGAAATCCCTCGTATGTCATGGCAAAGCGGTGAGTTCAATCCAAAATGGTCGCTATATTTTTGAAAAGTACTTATGGGCCCAAAACGGACACCGTGTGCAAAAGTTACGCTCTATTCTTTGAACGTCGACAATCCAAATATGCAAGTCCTCATTCTTCAAAAAACAAAAGGCCTAAATCCCTCTTACATCACGATGATGCCATGAGTTCAATCCAAAATGGTCACTACATTTCTGAAAAGTACTTATGGGCCAAAAACAAAAATCGTGTGCAAAAGTTAAGCTCAATTCTTCGAACGTCAACAATCCAAATATGCAAGTGCTCGTTCTTCGAAAGAAAAATGGCCAAAATCCCTCAAACATCATGGCAAAGCGGTGAGTTCAATCCAAAATGGTCGCTACATTTCCGAAAAGTACTTATGGGCCCAAGACGGACACCGTGTGCAAAAGTTATGCTCAATTCTTCGAATGTCGACAATCAAAATATGCAAGTGCTCCTTCTTCAAAAAAAAACCCGAAATCCCTCATACATCAAGGCAAAGCGATGAGTACAATCCAAACCGTCGCTACATTTTCGAAAAGTACTTATGGGCCCAAAACGGACACCATTTCCAAAAGTTATGATCAATTCTTCGAACGCCGACAATCTAGATATGCAAGTGCTCATTCTTCAAAAAAAATGGTCAAAATCCCTCTTACGTCATGACGATGCCATGAGTGCAATCCAAAACGGTCGCTACATTTTCGAAAAGTACTTTTGGGCCCAAAACGAAAATCGTGTGCAAAAGTTACGCTCAATTCTTCTAAGCTGACAATCCAAATATGCAAGTGCTCATTCTTCAAAAAACAAATGGTCAAAATCCCTCTTACGTCACGACGATGCCGTGAGTTCAATCCGAAGCGGTCGCTACATTTTCGAAGAGTACTTATGGGCCCAAAACAAAAATCGTGTTTGAAAGTTACGCTCAATTCTTCGAATGTCGACAATCCAAATATGCAAGTCCTCATTCTTCAAAAGAAAGATGCTTGTAATCCCTCACAAGTCATGGCAAAGCGGTGAGTTCAATCCAAAACGGTCGCTACATTTACGAAAAGTACTTATGGGCCCAGAACGGACACCGTGTGCAAAAGTTGCGCTCAATTCTTCGAACGCCGACAATCTAAGTATGCAAGTGCTCATTCTTCAAAAAAAAATGGCCGAAATCCCTCTTACGTCACGACGATGCTGTGAGTTCAATCCAAAACGGTTGCTACATTTCAGAAAAGTACTTATGGGCCCAAAACGAAAACCGTATGCAAAAGTTAAGCTCAATTATTCGAATGAGACAATCCAAATATGGAAGTGCTCATTCTTCGAAAGAAATATGCCTGAAATCCCTCATATGTCATGAAGAAGTGGTGAGTTCTGTCCAAAACGGTCGCTACATTTTCAAAAGGTACTTATGGGCCCGAAACGGACTCCGTGTGCAAAAGTTACGCTCAATTCTTCGAACGCCAACATTCCAAATATGTAAGTGCTCATTCTTCAAAAAACAAAAGGCCTAAATTCCTCTTATGTCATGACAATGCCGTGAGTTCAATCTAAAATAGTCGCTACATTTTCGAAAAGTACTTATGGGCCAAAACGGAAATCGTGTGTAAATGTTACGCTCAATTCTTCGAACGTCGACAATGCAAATATCCAAGTGCTCATAAGAAAAATGCCTGAAATCCCTCATACATCATGGCAAAGTGGTGAGTTCAATCGAAAATGTCACTACATTTCCGAAAAGTACTTATGGTCACAGAATGGACACCGTGTACAAACGTTGCGCTCAATTCTTTGAACGCCGACAATCCAAATATGCAAGTGCTCGTTCTTCGAAAAACAAATGGTCAAAATCCCTCTTACATATCAACGATGCCGTGAGTTCAATCCGAAATGATCGCTACATTTCCGAAATGTACTTATGGGCCCAAAATGAAAACTGTGTGCAAAAGTTACGCTCAGTTCTTTGAACGCCGACAATTCAAATATCCAAGTGCTCGTTCATTGAAAAAAAAATGGCCAAAATCCCTCTTAAGTCATGAAGATGCCGTGAGTTCAATCCAAAATTGTCACTAGATTTCCAAAAAGTACTTATGGGCCCAAAACAGAAATCGTGTGCAAAAGTTACGCTCAATTCTTCGAATGTCGACATTCCAAATATGCAAGTGCTCGTTCTTCAAAAAACAAAAAGTCTAAAATCCCTCTTACTTCAAGACGATGCCATGAATTCAATCCAAAATGGTCGCTACATTTTCGAAAATTATGTATGGGCCCAAAACGAAAATCGTGTGCAAACGTTACACTCAATTCTTCGGATTCTTTGAACGTCGACAATCCAAATATGCAAGTGCTTGTTCTTCGGAAGAATAATTCCCGAAATCCCTCATACGTCATGGCAAAGCGGTGAGTTTAGTCCAAAATGGTCTCTACATTTCCGAAAAGTGCTTATGGGCCTAAAATGGACACCGTGTGCAAAAGTTACGCTCAATTCTTCGAACGCCGATAATCCAAATATGCAAGTGCTCGTTCTTCGAAAAACAAACACCCGAAATCCCTCATATGTCACGGAAAAGTGGTGAGTACAATCCAAAATGGTCGTTACATTTCTGAAAAGTACTTATGGGCCCAAAACGGACACCGTTTCCAAAAGTTACGCTCAATTCTTTGAACGCTAACAATCCAAATATGTGAGTGCTCGTTCTTCGAAAAATACGGTCAAAATTCCTCTTACATCGTGACAATATTGTGAGTTCAATCCAAAATGTTCGCTACATTTTCGAAAAGTACCTAGGGCCCAAAACGAACAACGTATACAAAAGTTACGCTCAATTTTTCGAACGCCGACAATCCAAATATGCAAGTGCTCATTCTGCACAAAAGACACCCGAAATCCCTTATACGTCACGGCAAAGTGGTGAGTTCAATCCAAAACGGTCGCTACATTTTTGAAAAGTACTTATGGGCCCAAAATGGATACCGTGTGCAAAAGTTACGCTCAATTCTTCGAATGTCGACAATCCAAATATGCAAGTCCTTGTTCTTCAAAAAACAAAAGGCCTAAATCCCACTTATGTCATGATGATGCCATGAGTTCAATCCAAAACGGTCACTACATTTTTGAAAAGTACTTATGGGCCCAAAACGAAAATCGTGTGCAAAAGTTAAGCTCAATTCTTCGAACGCCGACAATCCAAATATGCAAGTGCTCATTCTTCGAAAGAAAAATGGCCGAAATCCCTCATACATCATGGCAAAGGGGTGAGTTCAATCCAAAATGGTCGCTACATTTTCGAAAAGTACTTATGGGCCCAAAACAGACAATTTGTGCAAAAATTAGGCTCAATTCTTCGAACACCGACAATCCAAATATGTAAGTGCTTGTTCTTCAAAAAATAAATGGTCAAAATCCTTCTTACATCACGATGATGCGGTGGGTTCAATCCAAAATGATTGCCACATTTCTGAAAACTACTTATGGGCCAAAAATGGAAACCGTGTGCAAAAGTTACGTTCAATTCTTCAAACGCTGACAATCCAAATATGCAAACGCTCATTCTTCGAGAAAAGTGCCCGAAATCCCTCATACATCATGGTAAAGCTGTGAGTTCAATCCAAAACGATCACTACATTTTTGAAAAATACTTATGGGCGCAAAACAGACACCGTGTGCAAAAGTTACGCTCAATTCTTCAAACGCCGACAATCCAATTATGCAAGTGCTCATTCTTCAAAAAAGAAAAGGCCGAAATCCCTCTTGCATCATGATGATGCCATGAGTTCAATCCAAAATGGTCGCTACATTTGTAAAAAGTACTTATAGGCCTAAAACGAAAACCTTGTGCCAAAGTTACGCTCAATTCTTCGAACGCTAACAATGCAAATATGCAAGTGCTCATTCTTTGAAAGAAAAATTCCCGAAATCCCTCATACGTCACGACAAAGTGGTGAGTTCAATCCAAAATGTTCACTACATTTTCGAAAAGTACTTATGGGCCCAAAACGGACACCGTGTCCAAAAGTTACACCCAATTCTTCGAACACCGACAATCTAAATATGCAAGTGCCCATTCTTCAAAAAACAAATGGCCGAAATCCCTCTTACGTCACGATGATATTGTGAGTTCAATCCAAAATGGTCGCTACATTTCCGAAAAGTACTTATGGGCGCAAAACGAAAATCGTGTGCAAAAGTTACGATCAATTCTTCGAACGCCGACAATCCAAATATACAAGTGCTCATTCTTCGAAAGAAGATGCCCAAAAACCCTCATACATCACGTCAAAGTGGTGAGTTCAATCCAAAACGGTCATTACTTTTCCGAAAAGTACTTATTGGCCCAAAACGGAAACCTTTTGCAAAAGTTACACTCAATTCTTCGAAGGCCATCAATCCAAATATGCAAGTGCTCATTCTTCACAAAACAAACACTCGAAATCCCTCATACGTTACGGAAAAGTGGTGAGTACAATCCAAAATGATCACTACATTTTCGAAAAGTACTTATGGGCTTAAAATGGACACCGTTTTCAAAAGTTACACTCAATTCTTCGAACGCTAACAATCCAAATATGCAAGTGCTCGTTCTTCGAAAAACAAATGATCAAAATCCCTCTTACGTCATGATGATGTGGTGAGTTCAATCCAAAACGGTCGCTACATTTTCGAAGTGTACGTATGGGCCCAAAATGGAAATCGTGTGCAAAAGTTACGCTCAATTCTTTGAACGCCAACAATGCAAATATGCAAGTGCTTGTTCTTCAAAAAATAAAGGGTCGAAATCCCTCTTATGTCATGATGATGCCGTGAGTTCAATCTAAAATGGTCACTACATTTCCAAAAAGTACTTATGGGCCCAAAACAAAAATCGTGTGTAAAAGTTACGCTCAATTCTTCGAACGCCGACAATCCAAATATGCAAGTGCTCATTCTTCGAAAGAAAAATGCCCAAAATCCCTCGTACGTCACGGCAAAGCGGTGAGTTCAACCCAAACCGATCGCTACATTTTCGAAAAGTACTCATGGGCCCAAAACAGACACCGTGTGCAAAAGTTACGCTCAATTTTTTGAACGCCGACAATCAAAATATGCAAGTGCTCGTTCTTCGAAAGAAAAATGCCTGAAATCCCTCGTACGTCACGGCAAAGCGGTGAGTTCAACCCAAAACGGTCGCTACATTTTCGAAAAGTACTCATGGGCCCAAAACAGACATCATGTGCAAAAGTTACGCTCAATTTTTTGAACGCCGACAATCAAAATATGCAAGTGCTCATTCTTCGAAAAAAACACCCAAAATCCCTCATACGTCATGGCAAAGTGATTAGTACAATCCAAAACGGTTGCTACATTTTCGTAAAGTACTTATGAGCCCAAAACGGACACCGTTTCCAAAAGTTACGCTGAATTCTTCGAACGCCGACAATCCAAATATGCAAGTGCTCATTCTTCGAAAAAAAAACCCGAAATCTCTCATACGTCATGGCAAAGTGATTAGTACAATCCAAAATGGTTGCTACATTTTCGTAAAGTACTTATGAGCCCAAAACGGACACCGTTTCCAAAAGTTACGCTCAATTCTTCGAACGCCGACACTCCAAATATGCAAGTGCTCATTCTTCGAAAAACAAATGATAAAAATCCCTCTTACGTCACAATGATGCTGCGAGTTCAATCCAAAACGGTCGCTACATTTTTGAAAAGTATTTATGGGCCCAAAACGGAAATAGTGTGCAAAAGTTACGCTCAATTCTTCGAACGCCAACAATCCAAATATGCAAGTGCTCATTCTTCAAAAAAATAAATGGTCGAAATCCCTCTTACATCACGATGATGCCATGAGTTCAATCCAAAACGGTCGCTACATTTTTGAAAAGTACTTATGGTCCCAAAACGGAAATCGTGTGCAAAAGTTACGCTCTATTCTTCGAAAGCCAACAATCCAAATATACAAGTGCTCATTCTTCCAAAGAAAAATACCTGAAATCCCACATACACCACGGCAAAGTGGTGAGTTCAATCCAAAACGGTCGCTACATTTTTGAAAACTACTTATGGGCCAAGAACGGACACCGTGTGCAATAGTTGTGCTCAATTCTTCGAACGCCGACAATCCAAATATGCAAGTGCTCGTTCTTCAAAAAACAAATGGCCAAAATCCTTCTTACGTCACGATGATGTCGTGAGTTCAATCTAAAATGGTCGCTACATTTTCAAAAAGTACTTATGGGCCCAAAACAGAAGTCGTGTGCAAAAGTTACGCTCAATTCTTCGAACGCCGACAATCCAAATATGCAAGTGCTCGTTCATCGAAAAACAAACGATCGAAATCCCTCTTACATCATGACGATGCTGTGAGTTCAATCCGAAACGGTCGCTACATTTTCGAAAAGTACTTATGGGCCCAAAACGAAAATCGTGTGCAAAAGTTACGCTCAATTCTTCAAATGCCGACAATCCAAATATGCAAGTGCTCGTTCTTCAAAAGAAAAATGGCCAAAATCCCTCATACATCACGGTAAAATGGTGAGTTCAATCTAAAACGGTCGCTACATTTCCAAAAAGTACTTATGGGCCCAAAACGGACACCGTGTACAAAAGTTACGCTCAATTCTTCGAACGCCGACAATCGAAATATGGAAGTGCTTGTTCTTTGAAAAACAAATGGTCGAAACCTTCTTACATCACGATGATGTGGTGAGTTCAATCCAAAATGGTCGCCACGTTTTCGAAAAGTACTTATGGGCCCAAAACGAAAATCGTGTGCAAAAGTTACGTTCAATTCTTCAAACGCTATCAATCCGAATATGCAAGTGCTTGTTCTTCGAGAAAAATGCCTAAAATCCCTCATACATCATGGTAAAGTGGCGAGTTTAATCCAAAATGGTCGCTACATTTCTGAAAAGTACTTATGGGCCCAAAACGAAAATCGTGTGCAAAAGTTACACTCAATTTTTCGAACGCCGACAATCCAAATATGTAAGTGCTCATTCTTCGAAAGAAAAATGCCCAAAATCCCTCATACATCACAGCAAAGCGGTGAGTTCAATCTAAAACGGTCACTACATTTTCGAAAAGTACTTATGGGCCCAAAACGGACACCGTGTTCAAAAGTTAAGCTCAATTTTTTGAACGCCGACAATCAAAATATACAAGTGCTCATTCTTTGAAAAAAAACCCAAAATCTCTCATACGTCATGGCAAAGCGGTTAGTACAATCCAAAACGATTGCTACATTTCCGTAAAGTACTTATGGGCCCAAAACGGACACCATTTCCAAAAGTTACGCTCAATTCTAACGCCAACGATCCAAACATGCAAGTGCTCATTCTTCGAAAAACAAATGGTCAAAATCCCTCTTACGTCACGAGGATGCTACGAGTTCAATCCAAAACGGTCGCTACAATTTCGAAAAGTATTTATGGGCCCAAAAAGGAAATAGTGTGCAAAAGTTACGCTCAACTCTTCAAACGCCGAAAATCCAAATATGCAAGTGCTCGTTCTTCAAAAAACAAATGGTCAAAATCCCTCTTACATTACGATGATGCCGTGAGTTCAATC
>NW_019249165.1:31584-60759 GCF_002742605.1 Olea europaea var. sylvestris
AAATTCCTCTTACATCATGATGATGCCGTGAGTTCAATCCAAAATGGTCGCTACATTTTCAAAAAGTACTTATGGGCCCAAAACAGAAACCGTGTGCAAAAGTTACGATCAATTCTTCGAACGCCGACAATCCAAATATGCAAGTGCTCGTTCATCGAAAAACAAACTGTCGAAATCCCTCTTACATCATGATGTTGTTGTGAGTTCAATCCGAAACGGTCGCTACATTTTCGAAAAGTACTTATGGGCCCAAAACGAAAATCGTGTGCAAAAGTTACGCTCAATTCTTCAAATGCCGACAATCCAAATATGAAGTGCTCGTTCTTCAAAAGAAAAATGGCCAAAATCCCTCATACATCACGGCAAAATGGTGAGTTCAATCTAAAACGGTTGCTACATTTCCAAAAAGTACTTATGGGCCCAAAACGGACACCGTGTACAAAAGTTACGCTCAATTCTTCGAACGCCGACAATGGAAATATGCAAGTGCTTGTTCTTTGAAAAACAAATGGTCGAAACCTTCTTACGTCACGATGATGTGGTGAGTTCAATCCCAAATGGTCACCACGTTTTCGAAAAGTACTTATGGGCCCAAAACGGAAATCGTGTGCAAAAGGTACGTTCAATTCTTCAAACGCTATCAATCCGAATATGCAAGTGCTCGTTCTTCGAGAAAAATGCCTAAAATCCCTCATACATCACGGTAAAGTGGCGAGTTTAATCCAAAATGGTCGCTACATTTCTGTAAAGTACTTATGGGCCCAAAATGAAAATCGTGTGCAAAAGTTACACTCAATTTTTCGAACGCCGACAATCCAAATATGTAAGTGCTCGTTCTTCGAAAGAAAAATGCCCAAAATCCCTCATACATCACAGCAAAGGGGTGAGTTCAATCCAAAACGGTCACTACATTTTCGAAAAGTACTTATGGGCCCAAAACGGACACCGTGTTCAAAAGTTACGCTCAATTTTTTGAACGTCGACAATCAAAATATACAAGTGCTCATTCTTTGAAAAAAAACCCAAAATCTCTCATACGTCATGGCAAAGCGGTTAGTACAATCCAAAACGGTTGCTACATTTTCGTAAAGTACTTATGGGCCCAAAACGGACACCGTTTCCAAAAGTTACGCTCAATTCTAACGCCAACGATCCAAACATGCAAGTGCTCATTCTTCGAAAAACAAATGGTCAAAATCCCTCTTACGTTACGAGGATGCTGCGAGTTCAATCCAAAACGGTCGCTACAATTTCGAAAAGTATTTATGGGCCCAAAAAGGAAATAGTGTGCAAAAGTTACACTCAATTCTTCGAACGCCGACAATCCAAATATGCAAGGGCTCGTTCTTTGAAAAACAAATGGTCAAAATCCCTCTTACATTACGATGATGTCATGAGTTCAATCCGAAACGATCGCTACATTTTCGAAAAGTACTTATGGTCCCAAAACGAAAATCGTGTGCAAAACTTACGTTGTACTCTTCGAACGTCGACAATTCAAAAATGCAAGTGCTCGTTCTTCAAAAGAAAAATGCCCAAAATCCCTCATACATCATGGCAAAGCAGTGAGTTCAATCCAAAACGGTCGCTACATTTCTGAAAAGTACTTATGGGCCCAGAACGAACACCGTGTGCAAAAGTCTCGCTCAATTCTTCGAATGTCGACAATCTAAATATGCCAGTGCTCGTTCTTCAAAAAACAAACGTCCAAAATTCCTCTTACGTCACGACAATGCCGTGAGTTCAATCCAAAACGGTCGCTCCATTTTCAAAAAGTACTTATTGGCCCAAAACGAAAATCGTGTGCAAAAGTTACGCTCAATTCGTCGGATGCCGACAATTCAAATATGCAAGTGCTCGTTCTTCGAAGGAAAGATACCCGAAATCCCTCATATGTCATGGCAAAGTGGTGAGTTCAATCCAAAATGGTCGTTACATTTTCGAAAGTACTTATGGTCCCAAAATGGAAACCGTATGTAAAAGTTACCCTCAATTCTTCGAAAGCTGACAATCCAAATATGCAAGTGCTCGTTCTTCGAAAGAAAAATACCCAAAATCCCTCGTACATCACGACAAAGTTGTGAGTTAAATCTAAAACAGTTGCTACATTTTCGAAAAGTACTTATGGGCCCAAAACGGACACCGTGTGCAAAAGTTGAGCTCAATTTTTCGAACGCCAACAATGCAAATATGCAAGTGCTCGTTCTTCAAAAAACAAATGGCCAAAATTCCTCTTACATCATGATGATGCCGTGAGGTCAATCCAAAATGGTCGCTACATTTTCAAAAAGTACTTATGGGCCCAAAACAGAAACCGTGTGCAAAAGTTACACTCAATTCTTCGAACCCCGACAATTCAAATATGCAAGTGCTCGTTCTTCGAAAAACAAATGGTCAAAATTCCTGTTACTTCATGACGATGCCCTGAGTTCAATCCGAAACGGTCACTACATTTCCGAAAAGTACTTATGGGCCTAAAACGAAAATCGTGTGCAAAAGTTACGCTCAATTCTTCGAACGTCGATAATCCAACTATGGAAGTGCTCATTCTTCGATAGAAAAAAGGCTAAAATCCCTCATACATCATGGCAAAGTGGTGAGTTCAATCTAAAACGGTCACTACATTTCCAAAAAGTACATATGGACCCAAAACGGACACCGTGTGCAAAAGTTACACTCAATTCTTTGAACGCCGATAATCCAAATATGCAAGTGCTCGTTCTTCGAAAGAAAAATGGCTAAAATCCCTCATACATCATGGTAAAGTGGTGAGTTCAATCTAAAACGATCGCTACATTTTGAAAAAGCACATATGGGCCCAAAACGGACACCGTTTCCAAAAGTTACGCTCAATTCATCGAATGCCAACAATCCAAAAATGCAAGCGCTCATTCTTCCAAAAACAAAAGGCCGAAATCCCTCTTACGTCATGACGATGCCATGAGTTCAATCTAAAATGGTCACTACATTTTCGAAAAGTACTTATGGGCCCTAAACAAAGATTGTGTGCAAAACTTACGTTCAATTCTTCGAACGCTAACAATCCAAATATGCAAGTTTTCGCTCTTCAAGAAAAATGCCTGAAATCCCTCATACATTAGGGTAAAGTGGTGAGTTCTATCCAAAATGGTCGCTACATTTCCGAAAAGTACTTATGGGCCCAAAACGAAAACCGTTTGCAAAAGTTACGCTCGATTCTTCGAACGCCAACAATCCAAATATGCAAGTGCTCGTTCTTCGAATGGAAAATGCCCAAAATCCCTCATACGTCATGGCAAAGTGGTGAGTTCAATCCAAAACGGTCACTACATTTTCGAAAAGTACTTATGGGCTCAAAACGGACACCGTATGCAAAAATTACGCTCCATTTTTTGAACGTCGACAATCAAAATATGCAAGTGCTCACTCTTCAAAAAAACCCGAAATCCCTCATACGTCATGGGAAAGCAGTTAGTACAATCCAAAATGGTTGCTACATTTTCGTAAAGTACTTATGGGCCCAAAACGGACACCGTTTCCAAAAGTTACGCTCAATTCTTCGAATGCCGATAATCCAAAAATGCAAGCGCTTATTCTTCAAAAAATAAAAGGTCAAAATCCCACTTACGTCATGACGATGCCATGAGTTCAATCCAAAATGGTCGCTACATTTCCGAAAAGTACTTATGGGCCTTACACAAAAACCGCGTGCAAAAGTTACGCTCAATTCTTCGAACGCCGACAATGCAAATATGCAAGTGCTCGTTCTTCGAAAGAAAAATGCTCGAAATCCCCCATACATCACGATAAAATGGCGACTTCAATCCAAAACGGTCGCTACATTTTCGAAAAGTACCTATGGGCCCAAAATGGACACCGTCTGCAAAAGTTATGCTCAATTCTTCAAACGACGACAATCTAAACATGCAAGTGCTCGTTCTTCAAAAAACAAATGCCCAAAATCCCTCCTACGTCACAATGAAATCATGAGTTTAATCCAACACAGTCGCTATATTTCTGAAAAGTACTTATGGGCGCAAAACGGCAACCGTGTACAAAAGTTACGCCCAATTCTTCGAACGTCGACAATCCAAATATGCAAGTGCACGTTCTTCAAAAAAAATGGTCGAAATCCCTCCTACGTCACGATGATTCCGTCAATTCAATCCGAAATGGTCACTACATTTCCGAAAAGTACTTATGGGCCCATAACGGAAATCGTGTGCAAAAGTTAAGCTCAATTCTTCGAACGAGACAATCCAAATATGCAAGTGCTCGTTCTTTGAAAGAAAGACGCCTGAAATCCCTCATATGTCACGGAGAAGTGGTGAGTTCAGTCCAAAACGGTCGCTACATTTTCAAAAAGTACTTATGGGCCCGAAAAGGACTCCGTGTGCAAAAGTTACGCTCAATTCTTCGAACGCCGACAATCAAAATATGCAAGTGCTCCTTCTTCGAAAAACAAATACCCAAAATTCCTCATACGTCACGGCAAAGCGCTGAGTACAGTCCAAAATGGTTGCTACATTTCCAAAAAGTACTTATGGGCCAAAAACGGACACCATTTCCAAAAGTTACGCTCAATTCTTCGAACGTCGACAATCCAAATATGCAAGTGCTCGTTCAACGAAAAAAATGGTCGAAATCCCTCTTACGTCATAACGATGCCGTGGGTTCAATCCAAAATGGTCGCTACATTTTCGAAAAGTACTTATGGGCCTAAAACGGAAACCGTGTGCAAAAGTTACGCTCAATTCTTCGAATGTCGACAATCCAAATATGCAAGTACTCATTCTTCAAAAAACAAATGGTCAAAGTCCCTCTTTCATCACGACAATGCTGAGAGTTCTATTTGAAATGGTCGCTACATTTCCGAAAAGTAGTTATGGGCCCAAAACGGAAACCGTGTGCAAAAGTTACACTCAATTCTTCAAACGTCGACAATCCAAATTTGCAAGTGCTCGTTCTTCGACAGAAAAATGCCTGAAATCCCTCATACATCGTGGCAAAGCAATGAGTTCAATCCAAAATGGTCGCTATATTTTTGAAAAGTACTTATGGGCCCAGAATGGACATCTTACGCAAAAGTTGCACTCAATTCTTCGAACGCCGACAATTTAATTATGCAAGAGCTCGTTCTTTGAAAAACAAATGGCCGAAATCCCTCTTACATCATGAGGATGCCATGAGTTCAATCCAAAACGGTCGCTACATTTTCGAAAAGTACTTATGAGCCCAAAACGAAAATCGTGTGCAAAAGTTACGCTCAATTCTTCAAACGTCGACAATCCAAATATGCAAGTCCTCGTTCTTCAAAAAATAAACGGCCAAAATCCCACTTATGTCACGATGATGCCGTGAGTTCAATCCAAAACTGTCGCTACATTTCCAAAAAGTACATATGGGCCCAAAACGAAAATCGTGTACAAAAGTTACACTCAATTCTTCGAATGTCAAAAATCCAAATATGCAAGTGCTCGTTCTTCAGAAGAAAAATGCTCGAAATCCCTCGTACATCACGGTAAAGTGGTGAGTTCAATCCAAAACAGTCGCTACATTTTCGAAAAGTAGTTATGGGCCCAAAATGGGCATTGTGTGCGAAAGTTGTGCTCAATTCTTCGAACGCCGACAATCCAAATACGCAAGTTTTCGTTCTTCAAAAAAAAAATTCTCAAAATCCCTCTTTCGTCAAGACGATGCCGTAAGTTCAATCCAAAATGGTCGCTTCATTTTCGAAAAGTACTTATTGACCCAAAATGGACCGTGTGCAAAAGTTATGCTCAATTTTTCAAACGTCGACAATCCAAATATGCAAGTGCTAGTTCTTAAAAAAAAAGGGCCGAAATCCCTCTTACATCACTATGATGCCGTGAGTTCAAACCAAAACAGTCCCTACATTTCTGAAAAGTACTTATGGGCCCAAAACGAACACTGTGTGCAAAAGTTACGCTCAATTTTTCGAACGCCGACAATCCAAATATATAAGTGCTCATTTTCAAAAAACAAACACTCGAAATCCCTCATACATCATGGCAAAGTGGTGAGTTCAATCCAAAATTGTCGCTACATTTCCGAAAAGTACTTATGGGCCCAAAACGGACACCGTGTTCGAACGCCGACAATCCAAATACGCAAGTACTCATTCTTCGAAAAACAAACGGTTGAAATCACTCTTACGTCATGATGATGCTGTGAGTTCAATCCAAAAGAGTTGCTACATTTTCAAAAAGTACTTATGGGCCCAAAACGGAAACCTTGTGCAAAAGTTACTCTCAATTCTTCGAACGCCGACAATCTAAATATGCAAGTGCTCATTTTCAAAAAACAAATGGCTGAAATCCCTCTTAAGTCATGACGATGCTGTGAGTCCAATCCAAAATGGTCGTCACATTTTTGAAAAGTACTTATGGGCCCAAAACGGAAACCGTGTGCAAAAGTTACGCCCAATTCTTCGAACGCTGACAATCCAAATATGCAATTGCTCATTCTTCAAAAGAAAAACACCCAAAATCCCTAATACATGATGGTAAAGTGGTGAGTTCAATCCAAAATAGTCGCTACATTTTCTAAAAGAACTTATGGGCCCAAAACGAACACCATGTGCAAAAGTTACGCTCCATTTCTCGAACGTGGGCAATCCAAATATGCAAGTGCTCGTTCTTCGAAAAACAAATGGTCAAAATCACTCTTACATAATGATAATGCCATGAATTCAATCCAAAATGGTTGCTACATTTTCGAAAAGTACTTATGGGCCCAAAACGAAAACCGTGTGCAAAAGTTACGCTCAATTCTTCGAAGCCGACAATCCAAATATGCAAGTGCTCGTTCTTTGAAGGAAAAACCCTCAAATCCATCATACATCATGGCAAAGCGGTTAGTTCAATCCAAAACGGTCGCTACATTATGGAAAAGTATTTATGGGCCCAAAACGGACACTATGTGCAAAAGTTACGCTCAATTCTTTGAGAGCCGACAATCCAAATATGCAAGTGCTCGTTCTTCGAAAAACAAATAGTCAAAATCGCTCTTACGTCACGACGATGCTGTGAGTTCAATCCAAAATGGTTGCTTCATTTCCGAAAAGTACTTATTGGCCCAAAACGGACACCGTGTGCAAAAGTTATGCTCAATTTTTCGAACGCCGACAATCCAAATATGCAAGTGCTAGTTCTTCAAAAAAAAGGGCCAAAATCCCTCTTACGTCACTACGATGCCGTGAGTTCAATCCAAAATGGTCGCTACATTTCTGAAAAGTACTTATGGGCCCAAAACGGACACTGTGTGCAAAAGTTACGCTCGATTTTTCGAACGCCGACAATCCAAATATATAAGTGCTCATTTTCAAAAAACAAACACTCGAAATTCCTCATACGTCATGGCAAAGCGGTGAGTTCAATCCATAATTGTCGCTACATTTTCGAAAAGTACTTATGGGCCCAAAACGGACACCGTGTTCGAACGCTGACAATCCAAATATGCAAGTACTCATTCTTCGAAAAACAAATGTTTGAAATCACTCTTACATCATGACGATGCCGTGAGTTCAATCCAAAAGGGTCGCTACATTTTCAAAAAGTACTTATGGGCCTAAAACGGAATCCGTGTGCAAAAGTTACTCTCAATTCTTCGAACGCCGACAAACTAAATATGCAAGTGCTCGTTTTCAAAAAACAAATGGCTAAAATCCTCTTAAGTCACAATGATGCTGTGAGTTCAGTCCAAAACGGTCGTCACATTTCCGAAAAGTACTTATGGGCCCAAAACGGAAATCGTGTGCAAAAGTTACGCTCAATTCTTCGAACGCCGAAAATCCAAATATGCAATTGCTCGTTCTTCAAAAGAAAAATGCTCGAAATCCCTCATACATCACGGCAAAGCGGTGAGTTCAATCCAAAATAGTCGCTACATTTTTGAAAAGTACTTATGAGCCCAAAACGGACACCGTGTGCAAAAGTTACGCTCCATTTCTCGAACGCAGACAATCCAAATATGCAAATCTTCGTTCTTCGAAAAACAAATGGTCGAAATCACTCTTACATCACGATAATGCCATGAGGTCAATCCAAAATGGATGCTACATTTTCGAAAAGTACTTATGGGCCCAAAATGAAAACCGTGTGCAAACGTTATACTCAATTCTTCGAACGCAGACAATCCAATATGCAAGTGCTCGTTCTTCGAAGGAAAAACCCTCGAAATCCATCATACGTCATGGCAAAGCAGTGAGTTCAATCCAAAACGGTCGCTACATTATGGAAAAATACTTATGGGACCAAAATGGACACCGTGTGCAAAAGTTAAGCTCAATTCTTTGAGCGACGACAATCCAAATATGCAAGTGCTCGTACTTTGAAAAACAAACAGTCAAAATCAATCTTATGTCACGACGATGCCATGAGTTCAATCCAAAATGGTCGCTACATTTTCGAAAAGTACTTATGGGCCCAAAACGAAAACTGTGTGCAAAAGTTGTACTCAATTCTTCGAACGCTGACAATCCAATTACGCAAGTTTTCGTTCATCGAAAAAGAAATTGTCAAAATCCCTCTTTCATTACGACGATGTCGTGAGTTCAATCCAAAACGATCGCTATAATTCGGGAAAGTACGTATGGGCCCAAAACGGAAATCGTGTGCAAAAGTTACGCTCAATTCTTCGAACGTCGACAATCCAAATATGCAAGTGCTCGTTCTTCAAAAAATAAATCCCAATTATGTTATGATGATGCTGTGAGTTCAATCCAAAACGGTCGCTACATTTCCGAAAAGTACTTATGGGCCCAAAACAAAAATCGTGTGCAAAAGTTACGCTAAATTCTTCAAACGCCGACAATCCAAATATGCAAGTGCTCGTTCTTCGAAAGAAAAATGCCCAAAATCCCTCATACATCAGGGCAAAGTGGTAAGTTCAATCCAAAACGGTCGCTACATTTTCGAAAAGTAGTTATGGGCCCAAAACGAACACCCTGTGCAAAAGTTACGCCCAATTCTTCGAACGCTGACAATCCAAATACGCAAGTTTTTGTTCTTCGAAAAAAAATTGTCAAAATCCCTCTTTCGTCAGGATGATACCATGAGTTCAATCCAAAACGGTCACTTCATTTTCGAAAAGTACTTATGGGCCCAAAATGGACACCGTGTGCAAAATTTACGCTCCATTTCTCGAACGCGGACAATCTAATTATGCAAGTGCTCGTTGTTCAAAAAACAAGTTGTCAAAATCACTCTTACATCACGATAATGCCATGAGTTCAATCCAAAATGGTTGCTATATTTTCGAAAAGTACTTATGGGCCGAAAACAGAAATCGTGTGCAAAAGTTACGCTCAATTCTTCGAACGCCGACAATACAAATATGCAAGTACTCATTCTTCGAAGGAAAGACCCTCAAAATCCCTCATAAGTCACGGCAAAGCGGTGAGTTCAATCCAAAACGGTCGCTACATTATGGAAAAGTACTTATGGGCCCAAAACGGACACCGTGTGCAAAACTTACGCGCAATTCTTCGAATGTCGACAATTCAAATATGCAAGTGCTTGTTCTTCGAAAAAAAAACGTCAAAATCACTCTTACATCATGACGATGCCGTGAGTTCAATTCAAAATGGTCGCTACATTTTCAAAAAGTACCTATGGACCCAAAATCAAAATCGTGTGCAAAAGTTACGCTCAATTCTTCGAATGCCGACAGTCCAAATACGCAAGTTTTCGTTCTTTGAAAAAAAATTGTCAAAATCCCACTTTCGTCAAGACAATGCATTGAGTTCAATTCAAAACAGTCGCTACATTTCGGAAAAGTACGTATGGGCCCAAAATAGAAACTGTGTGCAAAAGTTACACTCAATTCTTCGAACGTCGACAATCCAAATATGCAAGTGCTCGTTCTTCAAAAAATAAATCCAAATTATGTTACGATGATGCTGTGAGTTCAATCCAAAACGGTCGCTACATTTCCGAAAAGTACTTATAGGCCCAAAATAAAAATCGTGTGCAAAAGTTACGCTCAATTCTTCAAACGCCGACAATCCAAATATGCAAGTGCTCGTTCTTCGAAAGAAAAATGCCCAAAATCCCTCATACATCGGGGCAAAGTGGTGAGTTCAATCCAAAATGATCGCTACATTTCCAAAAAGTAGTTATGGGCCCAAAACGAACACCGTGTGCAAGAGTTACGCTCAATTCTTCGAACGCTGACAATCCAAATACGCAAGTTTTTCTTCTTCAAAAAATAAATTGTCAAAATCCCTCTTTCGTCAGGATGATGCCGTGAGTTCAATCCAAAACGATCAATTCATTTTCGAAAAGTACTTATGGGCCCAAAATGGATACCATGTGCAAAAGTTACGCTCCATTTCTCGAACACGGACAATCCAAATATGCAAGTGCTCGTTGTTCAAAAAATAAGTTGTCAAAATCACTCTTACATCACGATAATGCCATGAGTTCAATCCAAAATGATTGCTACATTTTCGAAAAGTACTTATGGGCTCAAAACGGAAACCGTGTGCAAAAGTTACGCTCAATTCTTCGAACGCCGACAATCCAAATATGCAAGTACTCATTCTTCGAAGGAAAAACCCTCAAAATCCCTCATACGTCACGGCAAAGCGGTGAGTTCAATCCAAAACCGTCGCTACATTATGGAAAAGTACTTATGCGCCCAAAACGGACACCGTGTGCAAAACTTACGCGCAATTCTTCGAATGTCGACAATCCAAATATGCAAGTGCTTGTTCTTCAAAAAACAAACAGTCAAAATCACTCTTACGTCGTGATGATGCCGTGAGTTCAATCCAAAATGGTCGCTACATTTTCGAAAAGTACTTATGGACCCAAAATCGAAATCGTGTGCAAAAGTTACACTCAATTCTTCGAATGCCGACAGTCCAAATACGCAAGTTTTCGTTCTTCGAAAAAAAAATTGTCAAAATCCCTCTTTCTTCATGACAATGCCGTGAGTTCAATCCAAAACGGTCGCAACATTTCGGAAAAGTACGTATGGGCCCAAAATGGAAACCGTGTGCAAAAGTTACTCTCAATTCTTCGAACGTCAACAATCCAAATATGCAAGTGCTCGTTCTTCAAAAAATAAATCCCAATTATGTTATGATGATGCTGTGAGTTCAATCCAAAACGGTCGCTAAATTTTCGAAAAGTACTTATAGGCCCAAAACAAAAATCGTGTGCAAAAGTTACGCTCAATTCTTCAAACGCCGACAATCCAAATATGCAAGTGCTCGTTCTTCGAAAGAAAAATGCCCAAAATCCCTCATACATCACGGCAAAGTGGTGAGTTCAATCCAAAACGGTCGCTACATTTCCGAAAAGTAGTTATGGGCCCAAAACGAACACCGTGTGCAAAAGTTACGCTCAATTCTTCGAACGCTGACAATCCAAATACGCAAGTTTTTGTTCTTCGAAAAATAAATTGTCAAAATCCCTCTTTCGTCAGGATGATGCCATAAGTCCAATCCAAAATGGTCACTTCATTTTCGAAAAGTACTTATGGGACCAAAACGGAAACCGTGTACAAAAGTTACGCTAAATTTTTCAAACGCCGACAATCCAAATATGCAAGTGCTAGTTCTTAAAAAAAAAGACAGTCGAAATCCCTCTTACGCCACGATGATGCCGTGAGTTTAATCCAAAATGCTCGCTACATTTTCTGAAAAGTACTTATGGGCCCAAAACGGACACCGTGTGCAAAAGTTACGCTCAATTTTTTGAACGCCGACAACCTAAATATGCAAGTGCTCATTTTCGAAAAACAAACACCCGAAATCCCTCATACGTCCCGTAAAGTGGTGAGTTCAATCCAAAATGGTCGCAAAATTTCCGAAAAAGTACTTATGGGCCCAAAACGGACACCGTTTTCGAACGCCGACAATCAATATATGCAAGTGGTCATTCTTCGAAAAACAAACGGTTGAAATCACTCTTACATCATGACAATGCCGTGAGTTCAATCTAAAAGGGTCGCTACATTTCCGAAAAGTACTTATGGGCCCAAAACGAAAATCGTGTGCAAAAATTATGCTCAATTCTTCGAACGTCGACAATCCAAATATGCAAGTTCTCATTTTTCAAAAGAAAAATACCCGAAATCCCACATACATCACAAAAAAGCGGTGAGTTCAATCCAAAATAGTCGCTACATTTTCGAAAAGTACTTATGGGCCCAAAACAAACATCGTGTTCGAACGTCGACAATCCATATATGCAAGTGCTCATTCTTCGAAAAACAAATGGTTGAAATCACTCTTATGTCACGATGATGCCATGAGTTCAATCCAAAATGGTCGCTTGAGTTCAATCCAAAATGGTCGCCACATTTCCGAAAAGTACTTATGGGCCCAAAACTGAAACCGTGTGCAGAAGTTACGCTCAATTCTTCGAACGCCGACAATCTAAATATGCAAGTGCTTGTTTTAAAAAAAAAAGGCTGAAATCCCTCTTACGTCTTGATGATGCCTTGACTTCAATCCAAAATGGTCGTTACATTTCCGAAAAGTACTTATGGGCCCAAAACAAAAATCGTGTGCAAAAGTTACGCTCAATTCTTCAAACGCCGACAATCCAAATATGCAAGTGCTCGTTGTTCGAAAGAAAAATGCCCAAAATCCCTCATACGTCACGGCCAAGTGGTAAGTTCAATCCAAGACGGTCGCTATATTTTCGAAAAGTACTTATGGGCCCAAAACGGACACCGTGTACAAAAGTTACGCTCAATTTTTCAAACGTCGACAATCCAAATATGCAAGTGCTTGTTCTTCAAAAAAAAGTCCAAAATCTCTCTTACGTCACTATGATGTCATGAGTTCAATCCAAAACGGTCGGTACATTTTCAAAAATTACTTATGGGCCCAAAACGGACACCGTGTGCAAAAGTTACACTCAATTTTTGGAACACCGACAATCCAAATGTGAAAGTGCTCATTTTCAAAAAACAAACACCCAAAATCCCTCATACATCATGGGAAAGCGGTGAGTTCAATCCAAAATGGTTGCTACATTTTTGAAAAGTACTTATGGGCCCAAAACAGACATCGTGTTCAAAAGTTACGCTCAATTCTTCAAATGCCGTCAATCCAATTATGCAAGTGCTCATTCTTCGAAAAACAAATGGTCAAAATCACTCTTACATTATGATGATGACGTGAGTTCAATCCAAAATGGTTGCTATATTTTTGAAAAGTACTTACGCGCCCAAAACGGAAGCCTTGTGCAAAAGTTACGATCAATTCTTCAACCGTCGACAATCTAAATATGCAAGTGCTCGTTTTCAAAAAACAAATGGCTGAAATCCCTATTACATCACGATGGTGCCGTGAGTTCAATCCAAAATCGTCGTTACATTTTTGAAAAGTACTTATGGGACCAAAACGGAAACCTTGTGCAAAAGTTACACTCAATTCTTCGAACGCCGACAATCTAAAGATGCAAGTGCTCGTACTACAAAAAACAAATGGCTAAAATCCCTCTTACATCACAACGATGCCGTGAGTTCAAATCAAAATGGTCGCTACATTTTCGAAAAGTACTTATGGGTCCAAAATGGAAACCAAGTGGAAATGTTACACTTAATTCTTCGAACGCCGACAATCCAAATATGCAAGTACTCGTTCTTCAGAAAACAAATGACCAAAATCCCTATTATATCACGACGATGCCGTGAGTTCAATGCAAAATGGTCGTTACATTTCCAAAAAGAACTTATGGGCCCAAAACAGAAACCGTCTGCAAAGGTTACGCTCAATTCTTCGAACCCCGACAATCAAAATATGGAAGTGCTCGTTCTTCAAAAAAATGCCCAAAATTCCTCATACGTCACGGCAAAGCAGTGAGTTAAATCCAAAATGGTCGCTACATTTTCGAAAAGTGCTTATGGGCCTAAAACGGACACCGTGTGCAAAAGTTACGCTCAATTCTTCGAACGCCAACAATCCAAATATGCAAGTGCTCGTTCTTCAAAAAACAAACGGTCGAAATCCCTCTTATGTCATGACGATGCCATGAGTTCAATCCAAAACGGTCGCTAAATTTTCGAAAAGAAATTTGGGCCTAAAACGAAAACCGTGTGGAAAAGTTACGCTCAATTCTTCGAACGCCGACAATCCAAATATGCAAGTGCTCGTTCTTCAAAAAATAAATGGCCGAAATCCCATTTACGCCACGACGATGCTGTGAGTTCAATACAAAATGGTCGTTACATTTTCGAAAAGTACTTATGGGCCCAAAACGGAAACCGTGTGCAAAACCTCAATTCTTCGAATGCCGACAGTCCAAATATGCAAGAGCTCGCTCTTCAAAAGAAAATTGCCCGAAATCCCTCATATGTCACGGCAAAGCGATAAGTTCAATCCAAAATGGTCGTTACATTTTCGAAAAGTACTTATGGGCCCAAAAGGGACACGTGTGCAAAAGTTACGCTCAATTCTTCGAACGCCGACAATCCACATACGCAAGTTTGCATTCTTCGAAAAACAAACGGTCAAAATCCCTCTTTCGTCATGACGATGTCATGAATTCAATCCAAAATGGTTGCTACATTTTTGAAAAGTACTTATGGGCCCAAAACGGAAATCGTGTGCAAAAGTTACGCTCCATTCTTTGAATGCCGACAATCCAAATACACAAGTTTTCATTCTTCAAAAAACAAACGGTCAAAATCCCTCTTTCGTCATGACGATGTCGTGAATTCAATCCAAAACGGTCGCTACATTTTTGAAAAGTACTTATGGGCCCAAAACGGAAACCGTGTGCAAAAGTTACGCTCCATTCTTCGAACGTCGACAATCCAAATATGCAAATGCTCGTTCTTCGAAAAACAAATGGCCAAAATCCCTCTTACATCACGATGATGCTGTGAGTTCAATACAAAACGGTCATTATATTTCCGAAAAGTACTTATGGGCCCAAAACGAAAACTATTGGCAAACGCTCAATTCTTCGAACGCCGACAATCCAAATATGCAGGTGCTCGTTCTTCAAAAGAAAATTACCCAAAATCCCTCATTTATCACGGCAAAGTGGTGAGTTCAATCTAAAATGGCCGCTACATTTACGAAAAGTACTTATGAGCCCAAAAGGGACACCGTGTGCAAAAGTTACGTTCAATTTTTTGAACGTCGACAATCCAAATATGCAAGTTTTCATTCTTTGAAAAACAAACGATCAAAATCCCTCTTTCGCCACGAAGATGTCGTAAGTTGATTCCAAAACGGTCGCTACATTTCCGAAAAATACTTATGGGTCCAAAACGGAAATCGTGTGCAAAAGTTACGCTCAATTCTTCAAACGCCGACAATCCAACTATGCAAGTGCTCATTCTTCCAAAAAAATGCCTAAAATCCCTCATATGTTTCAACAAAGCTGTGAGTTCTATCCAAAACGATCGCTACATTTCTGAAAAGTACTTATGCACCCAAAACGGACACCATATGCAAACGTTACGCTCAATTCTCCAAACGCCGACAATCCAAATATACAAGTGCTCATTCTTCAAAAAATAAATGGTCGAAATCCCTCTTACGTCATGACGATACAGTGAGTTCAACCCAAAAATGGTCGCTACATTTCCGAAAAGTACTTATGGGCCCGAAATGAAAATCGTGTGCAAAAGTTACGCTTAATTCTTCGAACCCGACAATCCAAATATGCAAGGGGTCATTCTTCAAAAAAAACTGTCGAAATCCCTCTTATGTCATGATGATGCCGTGAGTTTAATCCAAAATGATCGCTACATTTTCGAAACGTACTTATGGGCCCAAAACGGACATCGTGTGCAAAAGTTACGCTCAATTCTTCGAACGTCGACTATCCAAATATGCAAGTGCTCCTTCTTCGAAAAATAAACGGTCAAAATCCCTCTTACGTCATGAAGATGCCGTGAGTTCAATCCAAAATGGTCGCTACATTTTTGAAAAGTACTTATGGGCACAAAACGAAAATCGTGTGCAAAAGTTATGCTCAATTCTTCGAACGTAGAAAATCTAAATATGCAAGTGCTTGTTCTTCCAAAGAAAAATGCCTGAAATCCCTCATACGTCATGGAAAAGTGGTGAGTCCAATCCAAAATGGTCGTTACATTTTCGAAAAGTACTTATGGGCCCAAAACGGACACCGTGTGCAAAAGTTACGCTCAATTCTTCGAACGTCGACAATCTAAGCATGCAAGTGCTAATTCTTCAAAAAATAAATGGTCAAAATCCCACTTACACCACGACGATGCCATGAGTTCAGTCCAAAACGGTCGCTACAGTTCCAAAAAGCACATATGGGCCCAAAACAGAAATTGTGTGCAAAAGTTTCGCTCAATTCTTCGAACGCCGAAAATCCAAGTATTCAAGTGCTCGTTCTTCGAAAGAAAAATGTCCGAAATCCCTCATATGTCACAACAAAGCGGTGATTTCAATCCAAAACGTTCGCTACATTTTCGAAACGTACTTATGGGCCCAAAACGGACATCGTGTTCAAAATTACGCTCAATTCTTTGAATGCCGACAATCTAAATATGCAAGTGCTCGTTCTTAAAAAAAAATAGCCAAAATCCCTCTTACATCACGACAATGCCGTGAGTTCAATCCAAAACGGTCGCTACATTTTCAAAAAGTACTTATAGGTCCAAAACGAAAACCGTGTGCAAAAGTTGCGCTCAATTCTTCGAACGTCGACAATCCAAATATGCAAGTGCTCGTTCTTTGAAAGAAAAATGCTTGAAATCCCTCATATGTCATGGCAAAGCGGTGAGTTCAATCAAAAATGGTCGCTACACTTCTGAAAAGTACTTATGGGCCCAAAACGGACACCGTGTGGAAAAGTTACGCTCAATTCTTCGAACGCCGACAATCCAAATATGCTTGTGCTCGTTCTTCAAAAAAAACAGTTGAAATCACTCTTACGTCACGACGATGCCATGAGTTCAATCCATAATGGTTGCCACATTTCCGAAAAGTACTTATAGGCCCAAAACGGAAACCGTGTGCAAAAGTTACGCACAATTCTTCGAATGCCGAAAATCTAACTATGAAAAAGCTTGTTTTCAAAAAACAAAGGCCAAAATCCCTCTTACTTCTTGATGATGCTGTGAGTTCAATCCAAAACGGTCGTTACATTTCCCAAAAGTACTTATGGGCCTAAAATGGAAACCGTGTGCAAAAGTTATGCTCAATTCTTCGAACGTCGACAATCCAACTATGCAAGTGCTCGTTCTTCGAAAGAAAAATGCCCGAAATCTCTCATACGTCATGGCAAAGCGGTGAGTTCAATCCAAAATGGTCGCTACATTTTTGAAAAGTACTTATGGGCCCAAAACGGACACCGTGTACAAAAGTTACGCTTAATTTTTCGAACGCCGACAATCCAATTATGCAAGTGCTTGTTCTTCAAAAAAAAAAAGGCCAAAATCCCTCTTTGGTCACAATGATGCCGTGAGTTCAATCCAAAACGGTCGCTACATTTTCAAAAATTACTTATGGGCCTAAAACGGACACCGTGTGCAAAAGTTATGCTCAATTTTTGGAACGCCGACAATCCAAATGTGAAAGTGCTTATTTTTGAAGAACAAACACCCAAAATCCCTTATACGTCATGGCAAAGTGGTGAGTTGGATCCAAAATGATCGCTACATTTCCGAAAAGTACTTATGGGCCCAAAACGACATCGTGTGCAAAAGTTACGCTCAATTCTTCGAACGTCGACAATCCAATTATGCAAGTGCTCCTTCTTCGAAAAACAAACAGTCAAAATCCCTCTTACGCCACAACGATGCCGTGAGTTCAAATCAAAATGGTCGCTACATTTTCGAAAAGTAATTATGGGTCTAAAATGGAAACCACGTGTAAATGTTACGCTCAATTGTTCGAACGTTGACAATCTAACTATGCAAGTGCTCGTTCTTCGAAAGAAAAATGCTCAAAATCCCTCAGACATTTCAGAAAAGCTGTGAGTTCTATCCAAAATGGTCGCAACATTTTCGAAAAGTACTTATGGGCCCAAAACGAACACCGTCTGCAAAAGTTACGCTCCATTTTTCGAATGCTGACAATCCAAATATGCAAGTGCTCCTTTTTCTAAAAGCAAACGGTTGAAATCACTCTTACATCATGACGATGCCATGAGTTCAATCTAAAATGGTGGCTACATTTCTGAAAAGTACTTATGGGCCCAAAACGGAAATCGTGTGCAAAAGTTACGCTCAATTCTTCGAACGTCGACAATCTAAATATGCAAGTGCTCGTTTTCAAAAAACAAATGACCAAAATCTCTATTACGCCATGATGATGCCGTGACTTCAATCCAAAATGGTCGTTACATTTCCAAAAAGTACTTGTGGGCCTAAAACGAAAACCGTCTGCAAAAGTTACGCCTAATTCTTCGAACGTCGACAATCCAACTATGCAAGTGCTCGTTCTTTGAAAGAAAAATGCCCAAAATCCATCATACGTCACGGCAAAGTACTGAGTTCAATCCAAAACGGTCGCTCCATTTTCAAAAAGTACTTATGGGCCCAAACCGGACACCGTGTACAAAAGTTACGCTCAATTTTTCAAACGTCTACAATCCAAATATGCAAGTACTCGTTCTTCAAAAAAATGGCTGAAATCCCTCTTACGTCACGACGATGCCATGAGTTCAATCCAAAATGGTCGCTACATTTTCAAAAATTACTTATGGGCCCAAAATGGACACCGTGTGCAAAAGTTATGCTCAATTTTTGGAACGCCGACAATCAAAATGTGAAAGTGCTCATTTTCAAAAAACAAACACCCAAAATCCCTCATAAGTCACGGCAAGGTGGTGAATTCAATCCAAAATGGTCACTACATTTCCGAAAAGTACTTATGGGCCCAAAACGGACATCGTGTGCAAAAGTTACGCTCAATTCTTCGAACGTCGACAATCCAATTATGCAAGTGCTCGCTCTTCAAAAAACAAACAGTTGAAATCCCTCCTATGCCACAACGATGCCATGAGTTCAAACCAAAATGGTCGCTACATTTTCGAAAAGTAATTTTGGGTCTAAAATGGAAACCGCGTGTAAATGTTACGCTCAATTGTTCGAACGTCGACAATCTAAATATGCAAGTGCTCGTTCTTCGAAAGAAAAATGCCCGAAATCCCTCAAACATTTCAGTAAAGCTGTGAGTTCTATCCAAAACAGTCGCTACATTTTCGAAAAGTGCTTATGGGCCCAAAACGAACACCGTCTGCAAAAGTTACGCTCCATTTTTCGAACGCTGACAATCCAATTATGCAAGTGCTCCTTTTTCTAAAAGCAAAGGGTTGAAATCACTCTTACGTCATGACGATGCCATGAGTTCAATCTAAAATGGTCGCTACATTTTCGAAAAGCACTTATGGGCCCAAAACGAAAACCATGTGCAAAAGTTACGCTCAATTCTTTGAACGTTGACAATCTAAATATGCAAGTGCTCGTTTTCAAAAAAAAAACGACCAAAATCCCTATTACGTCATGACGATGCTGTGAGTTCAATCCAAAACGGTCGTTACATTTCCAAAAAGTACTTATGGGCCCAAAACGAAAACTATCTGCAAAAGTTACGCCTAATTCTTCGAACGTCGACAATCCAAATATGCAAATGCTCGTTCTTCGAAAGAAAAATGTCCAAAATCCCTCATATGTCACGGCAAAGCGCTGAGTTCAATCCAAAACGATCGCTCCATTTTCAAAAAGTACTTATGGGCCCAAATCGGACATCGTGTACAAAAGTTACGCTCAATTTTTCGAACGTCGACAATCCAAATATGCAAGTGCTCGTTCTTCAAAAAAAGTGGCTGAAATCCCTCTTACGTCACGACGATGCCTTGAGTTCAATCCAAAACGGTCGCTACATTTTCAAAAATTACTTATGCGCCCAAAACGGACACTGTGTGCAAAAGTTACGCTCAATTTTTGGAACGCCGACAATCAAAATGTGAAAGTGCTCATTTTCAAAAAATAAACACCCAAAATCCCTCATACGTCACGGTAAAGCGGTGAATTCAATCCAAAATGGTCGCTACATTTCTGAAAAGTACTTATGGGCCCAAAACGGACATCGTGTGCAAAAGTTACTCTCAATTCCTCGAACGTCTACAATCCAAATATGCAAGTGCTCATTCTTCGAAAAATAAATGGTCGAAATCACTCTTACGTCACGATGATGCCATGAGTTCAATCCAAAATGGTCGCTACATTTTCGAAAATTACTTATGGGCCCAAAACGGAAACTGAGTGCAAAAGTTATACTCAATTCTTCGAACACCGACAATCTAAATATGCAAGTGCTCATTTTCAAAAAACAAATGACTAAAATCCCGACTACGTCATGATGATGCCGTGAGTTCAATTCAAAACGGTCGTTACATTTCTGAAAAGTACTTATGGGCCCAAAACGGAAACCGTGTGCAAAATTTACGCTCAATTCTTCGAACGTCGACAATCTAAATATGTAAGTGCTCGTTCTTTGAAAGAGAAATGCCCAAAACCCCTCATACATCATGGCAGAATGGTGAGTTCAATGCAAAATAGTCATTACATTTTTGAAAAGTACTTATGGGCCCAAAACGAACACCGTGTGCAAAAGTTACGCTCCATTTTTTGAACGTCGACAATCCAAATATGTAAGTGCTCATTCTTCGATAAACAGAAGGTTGAAATCACTCTTATGTCGTGATGATGCCATGAGTTCAATCCAAAATGGTCGCTACATTTTCGAAAAGTACTTATGGGCCCAAAACGGAAAGCATGTGCAAAAGTTACGCTCAATTCTTCGAACACCGACAATCTAATTATGCAAGTGCTCGTTCTACAGAAAACAAACGGCTGAAATCCCTCTTATGTCACGACGATGCCGGGAGTTCAGACCAAAATGGTCAATACATTTCCGAAAAGTACTTATCGGTCCAAAACGGAAACCACGTGCAAATGTTACGCTCAATTCTTTGAACGCTGACAATCCAAATATACAAGTGCTCGTCCTTCGAAAAAAATGGTGAAAATTACTCTTACATCATGACGATGCCGTGAGTTCAATACAAAATGGTCGCTACATTTTCGAAAAGTACTTATGGGCCCAAAATGGAAATCGTGTGCCAAAGTTATGCTCAATTCTTCGAACACCGACAATCTAAATATGCAAGTGCTTGTTTTCAAAAAACAAAAGACTGGAATCCCTCTTACGACTTGACAATGCTATGAGTTCAATCCAAAACGGTCGTTACATTTCCGAAAAGTACTTATGGGCCCAAAACGGAAATCGTGTACAAAAGTAACGCTCAATTCTTCGAACGCCGACAATCAAAATATGCAAGTGCTCATTCTTCGAAAGAAAAATGCCCAAAATCCCTCATACGTCATGGCAAAGCGGTGAGTTCAGTCCAAAAATGTCGCTACATTTTTGAAAAGTACTTATGGGCCCAAAACGGACACCGTGTACAAAAGTTACGCTCAATTTTTTGAATGCCGACATTCCAAATATGCAAGTACTTGTTCTTCAAAAGAAAATGGCCAAAATCTGTCTTACATCATGACGATGCCGTGAGTTCAATTCAAAACATTCGCTACATTTTCAAAAATTACTTATGAGCCCAAAACGGACACCGCGTGCAAAAGTTACGCTCAATTTTTGGAACGCCGACAATCCAAATGTGAAAGTGCTCATTTTCGAAAAATAAACACCCAAAATCCCTCATACGTCATGGCAAAGCGGTGAGTTCAATCCAAAATGGTTGCTACATTTTCGAAAAGTACTAATGGGCCCAAAACGGACATAGTGTGCAAAAGTTACGCTCAATTCTTCGAACGCCGACAATCCAAATATGTAAGTACTCGTTCTTTAAAAAAGAAACAGTTGAAATCACTCTTACGTCATGATGATGCCGTGAGTTCAATCTAAAATGGTCGCTACATTTTCGAAAAGTACTTTTGGGCCCAAAACGGAAACCTTGTGCAAAAGTTACGCACAATTATTTGAACGCCGACAATCTAAATATGCAAGTCCACATTTTCAAAAAAAAAAATGACCGAAATCCCTATTACGTCAGGACGATGCCATGAGTTCAATCCAAAATGGTCGTTACATTTTTGAAAAGTACTTATGGGCCCAAAACGGAAATCGTGTGCAAAAGTTACGCTCAATTCTTCAAACACCGACAATCTAAATGTGCAAGTGCTCGTTCTTCGAAAGAAAAATGCCTGAAGTCCCTCATACATCTCACCAAAGCTGTGAGTTCTATTCAAAACGGTTGCTACATTTTCGAAAAGTACTTATGGGCCCAAAATGAACACCGTGTGAAAAGTTACGCTCCATTTTTCGAATGCTGACAATCCAAATATGCAAGTGCTCCTTCTTCAACAAACAAATGGTTGAAATCACTCTTACGTCATAACGATGCCATGAGTTCAATCCAAAATGGTCGCTACATTTCCGAAAAGTACTTATGGGCCGAAAAATGGAAACTGTGTGCAAAAGTTACGCTTAATTCTTCGAACCCCAACAATCTAAATATGCAAGCACTCGTTCTACAAAAATCAAATGGCCAAAATCCCTCTTACGTCACAATGATGTCGTGAGTTCAAACCAAAACGGTTGCTACATTTCCAAAACGTACTTATGGGTCCAAAACGAAAACCGTGTACAAATGTTACGCTCAATTCTTCGAACACCGACAATCCAAATATGCAAGTGCTCGTTCTTCAAAAAACAAATGGTCAAAATCCCTCTTACGTTACAACGATGCCGTGAGTTGAATCCAAAATGGTCGTTACATTTTCGAAAAGTACTTATGGGCCCAAAATGAAAACCGTGTACAAAAGTTACGCTCAATTCTTCGAACGCCGACAATCCAAATATGCAAGTGCTCATTCTTCAAAAAAATTCCCAAAATCCCTCACAAGTCACGGCAAAGCAATGAGTTAAATCCAAAATGGTCGCTACATTTTCAAAAAGTACTTATCGGCCTAAAACGGACACCGCGTGCAAAAGTTATGCTCAATTTTTCGAACGTCGACAATCCAAATATGCAAGTGCTCGTTCTTCAAAAAAAAATGATTGAAATCCCTCTTATGTCACGATGATGCCGTGAGTTCAATCCAAAACGGTCGCTAAATTTTTTAAAAGTACTTATGGGCCCAAAAGGGACACCGTGTGCAAAAGTTACGCTCAATTCTTCGAACGCCGGCAATCCAAATATGCAAGTTTTCGTTCTTCGAAAAAAAATGGTCAAAATCCCTCTTTCGTCACGACGATGTTGTGAGTTCAATCCAAAGCGGTAGCTACATTTCTGAAAAGTACTTATGGGCCCAAAACGGACACCGTGTGCAAAAGTTATGCTCCATTTTTTGAACGTCGACAATCCAATTATGCAAGTGCTCGATCTTCGAAGAACAAATGGTCGAAATCACTCTTACATCGCGACGATGCCTTGAGTTCAATCAAAAATGGTCGCTACATTTTCGAAAAGTACTTATGGGCCCAAAATGGAAACCGTGTGCAAAAGTTACGCTCAATTCTTCGAACGTCGATAATGTAAATATGCAAGTGCTTGTTTACAAAAAACAAACGATCGAAATCCCTATTACGTCACGATGATGCCGTGAGTTCAATCCAAAACGGTTGTTACATTTTCAAAAAGTACTTATGGGCCCAAAACGGAAACTGTGTGCAAAAGTTATGCTCAATTCTTCGAACGCCGACAACCTAAATATGCAAGTGCTCGTTTTCGAAATAAAAATGCCTAAAATCCCTCATACGTCACAGCAAAGCGGTGAGTTTAATGCAAAATAGTCACTACATTTTCGAAAAGGTCTTATCAGCCCAAACCGAACATCGTTTGCAAAAGTTACACTCCATTTTTCGAACACCGACAATCCAAATATGCAAGTGCTCGTTCTTCGAAAAACAAATGGTTGAAATCACTCTTACGTCGTGACGATGCCTTGAGTTCAATCCAAAATGGTCGCTACATTTTTCGAAAAGTACTTATGGGCCCAAAACGGAAACCGTGTGCAAAAGTTATGCTCAATTCTTCGAACGTCGACAATGTAAATATGCAAGTGCTTGTTTTCAAAAAACAAACGACCGAAATCCCTATTACATCACTACGATGCTGTGAGTTCAATCCAAAATGGTTGTTACATTTTCGAAAAGTACATATGGGCCCAAAACGGAAACTGTGTGCAAACGTTACGCTCAATTCTTCGAATTCCGACAACCTAAATATCCAAGTGCTTGTTTTCAAAAAACAAACGACCGAAATCCCTATTACGTCACGACGATGCTGTGAGTTCAATCCAAAATGGTTGTTACATTTTCGAAAAGTACATATGGGCCTAAAACGAAAACTGTGTGCAAACGTTATGCTCAATTCTTCGAATGCCGACAACCTAAATATGCAAGTGCTCGTTCTTCGAAAGAAAAATGCCCGAAATCCCTCATATGTTTCAGCAAAGCTGTGAGTTCTATCCAAAATGGTCGCTACATTTTCGAAAAGTACTTATGGGGCAAAAACAAACACCGTCTGCAAAATTTATGCTCCATTTTTCGAACGCTGACAATCCAAGTATGCAAGTGCCCCTTCTTCGAAAAACAAATGGTTGAAATCACTCTTACGTCGTGACGATGCCATGAGTTCAATCCAAAATGGTCACTACATTTTCGAAAAATACTTATGGGCCGAAAACGAAAACCGTGAGCAAAAGTTACGCTCAATTCTTCAAATGTCGGCAATCTAAATATGTAAGTGCTCGTTCTACAAAAAACAAATGGCCAAAATCCCTTTACGTCACAATGATGCCGTGAGTTCAAACCAAAACGGTCGCTACATTTCCAAAAAGTACTTATGGGTCCAAAATGGAAACTGCGTGCAAATGTTACACTAAATTCTTCGAACGCCGACAATCCAAATATGCAAGTGCTCGTTCTTCAAAAACAAACGACTGAAATCCCTCTTACGTCACGACGATGCTGTGAGTTCAATACAAAATGGTCGTTACATTTTCGAAAAGTACTTATGGGCCCAAAACGGAAACCATGTGCAAAAGTTACGCTCAATTCTTCGAACGCCGACAATCTAAATATGCAAGTGCTCGTTCTTCAAAAAAGTGCCCAAAATCCTTCATACGTCACGGCAAAGCAGTGAGTTAAATCCAAAATGGTCGTTACATTTTCACAAAGTACTTATTGGCCCAAAACGGACACCGTGTGCAAAAGTTACGCTCAATTCTTCGAACGCCGACAATCCAAATATGCAAGTGCTCGTTCTTCAAAAAACAAACAGTCAAAATCCCTCTTATGTCACGACGATGCCGTGGGTTCAATCCAAAAAAATTGCTACATTTTTGAAAAGTACTTATGGGCCCAAATCGAAAATCGTGTACAAAAGTTACCCTCAATTCTTCGAACGTCGACAATCAAAATAAGCAAGTGCTCGTTCTTCGAAAGAAAAACGCCCATAATCCCTCATATGTCATGGCAAAGCGGTGAGTTCAATCCAAAACGGTCGCTACATATCCGAAAAGTACTTATGGGCCAAAAATGGACACCGTGTACAAAAGTTACGCTCAATTTTTTGAACGTCGACAATCCAAATATGCAAGTACTCGTTCTTCAAAAAAAAATGGCCGAAGTCCATCTTACATCACGACGATGCCGTGAGTTCAATCTAAAATGGTTGCTACATTTTCAAAAAGTACTTATGGGCCCAAAACAGACACCGTGTGCTAAAGTTACGCTAAATTTTTCGAACGCGAACAATCCAAATGTGAAAGTGCTCATTTTCGAAAAACAAACACCCAAAATGCCTCATACGTCACAGCAAAGCGGTGAGTTCAATTCAAAATGGTCGCTACATTTCCAAAAAGTACTTATGGGTCCAAAATGGACATCGTGTGCAAAAGTTACGCTCAATTCTTCGAACACCGACAATCAAAATATGCAAGTGCTCGTTCTTTGAAAAACAAACGGTCAAAATCACTCTTACATCACGATGATGTCGTGAGTTCAATCCAAAATGGTTACTACATTTTCGAAAAGTACTTATGGGCCCAAAACGGAAACCGTGTGCAAAAGTTACGCTCAATTCTTCGAACGCCGACAATCTAAATATGCAAGTGCTCCTTTTCAAAAAAAAATGACCGAAATCCCTATTATGTCACGACGATGCCGTGAGTTCAATCCAAAACGGTCGTTACATTCCCGAAAAGTACTTATGGGCCCAAAACGGAAATCGTGTGCAAAAGTTACGCTCAATTCTTCAAACGTCGACAATCAAATTATGCAAGTGCTCGTTCTTCAAAAGAAAAATGCCCGAAATCCCTCATACATTTCAGCAAAGCTGTGAGGTCTATCCAAAACGGTCGCTACATTTCTGAAAAGTACTTATGGGCCCAAAACGAACACCATGTGCAAAAGTTACGCTCCATTTTTCGAACGCCGACAATCCAAATATGCAAGGGCTCCTTCTTCGAAAAACATACGGTTGAAATCACTCTTACCTGTGACGATGACATGAGTTCAATCCAAAATGGTCGCTACATTTTCGAAAAGTACTTATGGGCCGAAAACGGAAACCGTGTGCAAAAGTTACGCTCAATTCTTCAAACACCGACAGTCTAAATACGCAAGCGCTCGTTCTAAAAAAAATTCAAACGCCGACAATCTAAATATGCAAGCGCTCGATCTAAAAAAAACAAACGGCTGAAAGCCCTCTTACGTCACAACGATGCCGTGAGTTCAAACCAAAATGGTCGCAACATTTCCAAAAAGTAATTATGGGTCCAAAACGGAAACCGCGTGTAAATGTTACGCTCAATTCTTCGAACGCTGACAATCCAAATATGCAAGTGCTCGTTCTTCAAAAAATAAAAGATCGAAATCCCTCTAACGTCATGATGATGCCGTGAGTTCAATCCAAAACAGTCGTTACATTTCCGAAAAGTACTTATGGACCCAAAACGGAAACCGTATGCAAAAGTTATGCTCAATTCTTCGAACGCCGACAATCCAAATATGCAAGTGCTCGTTCTTCAAAAAAATGCCCAAAATCCCTCATACGTTACCGCAAACCAGTGAGTTAAATCCAAAATAGTCGCTACATTTTCAAAAAGTACTTATGGGCCCAAAACGGACACCGTGTGCAAAAGTCACGCTCAATTCTTCGAATGCCGACAATCCAAATATGCAAGTGCTCGTTCTTCAAAAAACAAGCGGTCAAAATCCCTCTTATGTCACGATGATGCCGTGAGTTCAATCCCAAATGGTCACTGCATTTTTGAAAAGTACTTATGGGCCTGAAAGGGACACCGTTTGCAAAAGTTACGCTCAATTCTTCGAATGCTGGCAATCCAAATATGCAAGTTTTCGTTCTTCGAAAAACAAATGGTCAAAATCCCTCTTTCCTCACGACGAAATGATAGCTACATTTCTAAAAAGTACTTATGGGCCCAAAATGGACACCGTGTGCAAAAGTTACGCTCCCTTTTTCAAACGCCGACAATCCAATTATGCAAGTGCTCGTTCTTCAAAAAACAAATGGTAAAAATCACTCTTACATCGCAACGATGCCATGAGTTCAATCCAAAATGGTCGCTACATTTTCGAAAAGTACTTATGCGGCGAAAACAAAAACTGTGTGCAAAAGTTACGCTCAATTCTTCGAACGTCGACAATCTAAATATGCAAGTGCTTGTTCTACAAAAAACAAATGGTCGAAATCCCTCGTACGCCACAATGATGCCGTGAGTTCAAACCAAAATGGTCGCTACATTTTCGAAAAGTAATTATGGGTCTAAAATGGAAACCGCGTGTAAATGTTACGCTCAATTCTTCGAACGTCGACAATCTAAATACGCAAGTGCTTGTTCTTCGAAAGAAAAATGCCCAAAATCCCTCATACATTTCAGCAAAGCAATGAGTTCTATCCAAAACGGTCGCTACATTTTCGAAAAGTATTTATGGGCCCAAAACGATCACCGTCTGCAAAAGTTACGCTCTATTTTTTGAACGCTAACAATCCAAATATGCAAGTGCTCCTTCTTCTAAAAACAAACGGTTGAAATCACTCTTACGTCATGACGATGCCATGAGTTCAATCCAAAATGGTCGCTACATTTCTGAAAAGTACTTATGGGCCCAAAACAAAAACCGTATGCAAAAGCTACGCTCAATTCTTTAAACGCCGACAATCTAATTATGCAAGTGCTCGTTCTTTAAAAAACAAATGGCCGAAATCCCTCTTACGTCACAATGATGCCGTGAGTTCAAACCAAAGCGGTCGCTACATTTCCAGAAAGTACTTATGGGTCCAAAACGAAAACCGCGTGCAAATGTTACGCTCAATTCTTTGAACGCCGACAATCCAAATATGCAAGTGCTAGTTCTTCAAAAAACAAATGGCCGAAATCCCTCTTACATCACGATGATGCCGTGAGTTCAATACAAAACGATCGTTACATTTTTGAAAAGTACTTATGGGCCCAAAACGGAAACCGTGTGCAAAAGTTACGCTCAATTCATCGAATGCCGACAATCCAAATATGCAAGTGCTCGTTCTTCAAAAAAATGCCCAAAATCCCTCATGCGTCACGGAAAAGCGGTGAGTTAAATCCAAAATGGTCGCTACATTTTCAAAAAGTACTTATGGGCCCAAAACGGACACCATGTGCAAAAGTTACGCTCAATTCTTCGAATGTCGACAATCCAAATATGCAAGTGCTCGTTCTTCAAAAAACAAACGGTCAAAATCCCTCTTATCTCACGACGATGCCGTGGGTTCAATCCAAAATGGTTGCTACATTTTCGAAAAGTACTTATGGGCCCAAATCGAAAACCGTATGCAAAAGTTACGCTCAATTCTACGAACGCCGACAATCAAAAAATGTAAGTGCTCGTTCTTCGAAAGAAAAATGCCTGAAATCCCTCATACGTCATGGCAAAGTGGTGAGTTCAATCCAAAACGGTCGCTACATTTCTGAAAAGTACTTATGGGCCCAAAATGGACACCGTGTACAAAAGTTAAGCTCAATTTTTTGAACGCCGACAATCCAAATATGCAAGTGCTCGTTCTTCAAAAAAAATAGCCGAAATCCCTCTTACATCACGACGATGCCATGATTTCAATCCAAAACGGTCGCTACATTTTCAAAAAGTACTTATGGGCCAAAAACGGACACCGTGTGCAAAAGTTACGCTCA
>NW_019249166.1:0-1349 GCF_002742605.1 Olea europaea var. sylvestris
ATTAGGAAGTGATTTTGTTTTATAAAAGGATTCAAGTTTAGTCCAAATTTCATAAATAGTAACAGTCTGAGCCTTTCCTACTTCTCTAATAACACTGCCAAATAAATGCAAGAAAATTGTACTCCATGCAATTTCTCCCTATTCAGTTTTCTTATTATCAATATTCTCTCTACCCTAGGATTCATCAATGGTTTTAACACATCTTTGTTGCATTAAAAAAGCCTTCATTTTTTAATTCCAGAGATTAAATTCTCCTTTGACATTCCAAATTTCAATATCATCTTTTTTACTTCTCAAGTTTAAACATTTAAATCTGTAAATTTAACAGTTTGAAAAGACCACAAAGTTTAAAAACACCGTGTAGAGAAAAATTATCAGACTGATGTACACACATCAAGTGTTAATGTGCAAAAATTTTCACGCAAATGTACAATGTTAGTAGTCAATGAAACAGGTAACTGCAGATAACCTATTCATAAAAATATATGACGTTCAAATAATAGATCTTAAGTAATTTTGACTAAACCATTAATCTCAGTCCCTCATATTCTAGGGTTCTCACATGAAACCCTAGACAAAGAAAGATCCAAGAGGGTTTCAACCAAGAGTTCCGAAAATACCAGAAATAACGAAAGGCAATAATAGAAATAGGGTTAGAGACTCGTTACCAAAGGATCTCGATTTTGAAAGTGTAAAATAGTGAATATCAAGACTATTTTACTCTCTCTGTAGAGTGAGGATTTAAAGAATCGTGGGTGTATAGATCTGAAGTTTTCTATCAAGAAACACCAGAAAAGGATAGATCGAGGTTTCTAGATATAGATTGAAGTACTCTGATGCCACTATTGGTATTAACAGAGCCAGATTATCAAACAATAGATAGAAAATTAAAGAACATCGAAGATTTTTCGCCCCTAGGCTCGGATGTTCACCCACATTGAGCATCCACCAAAGTTTTTATCTCTCCAGTCCACTAAAAAACCAGCAAAGAATATCACTACAAGGATTACAACTCAAAGAATCCTACAGATCTTGTGCTCAGACCAGATTTCCTCTCTAAAATTACCCTTAAAAGATTACACCAAGTAACCAAGAGTTACTGTTCGACAAGAACAGGATCAGCCTCTCATATATGTAACCTATATTGTTAGTAATCGGGTCACATTAGTTCAGTGGGCTGGAAATTGAGCTGCAAGATGTTAAGCACCAAACTTAACACGTCAAAATTTGTTATGTAGTGTAGTGATGGCAATTTACCTCGTCCTGGTGCCGTCCCATCCTAAATGGGGCAAAAAAACTCGTCCCGTCCCGAGGATGCCCCGCCCCGTGAAATAATTTTTTTTTTTTTT
>NW_019249167.1:0-1349 GCF_002742605.1 Olea europaea var. sylvestris
CCCTCGGTGCGATTTTCGTTTCCGATCAACCACTCAAATTTTACCCCATTCCGACCCAGTCGCGAAAAATGACGAAATTGCCCCTGGTGTGATTTTTGTTCCCGATCAACCTGTCAAATTTGAGCCCATTCCGACACCATTGCAAAAAATGACGAAATTGCCCCCGGCGCCGATTTTGTGTCCGATCAACTAGTTAAATTTTGGACCATTCCGACACAGTCGCGAAAACTGACGAAATTGCCCCTGACGCAGTTTTTGTTTCCGATCAACATGTCAAATTTTATTCCTTTCCGACACAGTCGCGAAAAATGACGAGATTGCCCCCGGCTCGATTTTTGTTCCCGATCAACCTGTCAAATTTGAGCCCCCATTCCGACACAGTCGCGAAAAATGGCAAAACTGCCCGTGGCACGGTTTTTTGTTTCCGATCAACCAGTCAAATTTTTGCCCATTCCGACACAGTCGCGAAAAATGAGGAAATTGCCCCCGGCGCGGTTTTTGTTTCCGATCAACATGTCAAATTTTAGCCCATTTCGACACAGTCGCGAAAAATGACGAAATTACCCCTGTCACAATTTTTATTTCCGATCAACCGGTCAAATTTTTGCCAATTCTGACACCGTCGCGAAAATTGACGAAATTGCCCCCGGCGCTATTTTTGTTTCCGATCAACATGTCAAATTTTAGCCCATTCCGACACAGCCGCGAAAAATGACGAGATTGCCCCCGGCGCGATTTTTGTTCCCGATCAACCTGTCAAATTTGAGCCCCCATTCCGACACAGTCGCGAAAAATGACGAAATTGCCCCCGGCGCGATTTTTGTTCCCGATCAACCTGTCAAATTTGAGCCCCCATTCCGACACAGTCGCGAAAAATGGCGAAATTGCCCGTGGCACGGTTTTTTGTTTCCGATCAATCAGTCAAATTTTAGCCCATTCCGACACTGTCGCGAAAAATGAGGAAATTGCCCCGGCGTGATTTTTGTTTCCGATCAACATGTCAAATTTTAGCCCATTCCGACACAGTCGCGAAAAATGACGAAATTGCCCCTGTCGCGATTTTTATTTCCGATCAACCGGTCAAATTTTTGCCAATTCTGACACCGTCGCGAAAATTTACAAAATTGCCCCCGGCGCGATTTTTGTTTCCGATCAACATGTCAAATTTTAGCCAATTCCGGCACAGTCGCGAAAATTGACGAAATTGCCCCAGGCGCGGTTTTTGTTTTCGATCAACCTATCAAATTTTAGCCCATTCCGACACCATCGCGAAAAATAACGAAATTGCCCTCGGCGCGATTTTTGTTTCCGATCAACCTGTCAAATTTTAGCCCATTCCGAAACAGTCG
>NW_019249168.1:0-1349 GCF_002742605.1 Olea europaea var. sylvestris
TCCAAATACACCTTTATTTTGTAAAGCCTTTAAACTCTTTTCACCAATGTGATCAAGTCTACAATGCCACAATTTGCAAAATTAAAATTATCATCTAAAACTGCTGCTTCCCAACAAAGGTTTTGCATTTAAAAAATATAAGTCATGTCTCTTTGGGATAGAAGTGATCAAATCACTACCCCTAAAAAATTTTATGTGTCCTTGACCCAATTTTAAGTCAAACTCCATGTCATCCAACATTTCTAGAGACACAAGGTTTCTCTCTAATACAAGAACAAATCCAGCCTATTTTAACAGTAAAATTTCGCCATTTTCTAAAAACAATTTTATGGTTCCAATACCTTTCACTTTGCAAGTCATGTTGTTTCCCATAATAACTAGGCCCCCTTTAGTTTGTTCAAAGTCCAAAAAATAGTTTTTATTAGGGCAAATGTGGAAAGAACAACCTGAATCAAAAATTCATTTTTGATTTAGGTTCCTTTCAACATTTACAAGACCCAGGCCGTTATCAATTTTTTACTTATCATAGGACAAAACAGCATTACCCTCATTTAATTTCTTTCCTTTCAAATCATTTTGCTTTTTGTAGCAATCTTTTACAAAGTGACCCAACTTACCACAGTAATAACATTTCTTTCCCTGTACCTTAGTTTTTTTATTTCATTTTGTCATTGTTTCTTTTCTTAGGTCATTTTGAATATTTGAATGAAAATTAGATTTATCAATATTTTTGCCTTTTATCAAAAGATTTTCTCCACTTTGTTGGCTGATAAAATCTAATTTTAATTCAAGAACTTTATTTCTTAAGACATTTATAATGATTTCTGTGGTAAGCTTGTCTCTTCCATATTCTAAGGCATTTTTAAGGTCTTTATGCCTATCACTAATGGAGTTTAACAAGGCTATAGCCAGTTGATCTTCTAATAATTTCTCATCACAGTTGGCAAGGTCCTGGATCAATTTTGTAAATCTGTTCAAGTTCTCATCTAAGTCAACAAAAGGATCCATTTTGAAAGAAAAGAATTATTTTAGTAAAAAACATTTGTTTGGAACAGTTTTTGGCTCATATTGAGCTTTCAATTTAGTCCACGACTCTTCAGCAGTTTTAGTTTCACCTATAGACCTGATTACATTGTCTAAAAGGTACAAGAAAATAGTGTTCCATGCTATTTCTTCTAACTCGGTTCTTTTTACAACGGACACTTCAATAGACCAAGTATTATCTAAGGCTTTAGCACATTTCATTTGCATCAACATAGCCCTCATTTTCCAGCTCCACATATTAAAGTCCCCCCTCACATCATATATGCTCACTTCAAACTTAGTAGTAGCCATGACAAAATTCACCA
>NW_019249169.1:0-1349 GCF_002742605.1 Olea europaea var. sylvestris
GAGAAAGTGAAAGTCATTTTTTTGCTTCTCTCTCCTGCCGTCCATATCAATTAAATGAGAGAAAATTTTTAGGCTAATCTCAATCCTCCATTTTGATCAATGGCCCATAATGTTTTCAAACAAACACACATCCTTGTGAAATGTAAGTTGCCAATAGAAAGTTGCTGTATGGCCAACAAATGGAGAAAATAATTTTTGTCACTTGTAAAAACGTGATTAATGGGTTTTGAAAAACATCTCACACATACCAAGAGAGAGCCGCGTAAAACCCAAAAGAATTGTTCTCTGTTCAGCGTTCTTCAATTGATGCCATCAGTTTTGGTACCGTGAGACATTGAGACACCACCTTAAAAGGCTTTTCTGTGAGAATGCGATAATGTGATATTTCCTATTATTTGAAGGGATTTCTAGCGTGTTTCAAACACAAATTAAGATTGCAAAGATGCGATTAATCTATGGAATGGAAAGTTAGTTAAATACAACATAATTTCGAGTTGTTTATGTTCGTGTTCATGTTCGGTCCCCATTTTTTCAAAACTTATTTTTTTCTCAAACTCATTTTCAATTAAAATTTTTATTATTTTTCCAACTGCATATTTGTCAAAATTTATAGACCATAGGCGGTGCTTCTCAAGTCCATTAATGCCTGATGGGCTGCTCTAACTGGACTAACGCATTTTCCAATTAATTTTTCCATCCCTTTAACCACACCAATATTATTATATTAGGTAGAATATATAAAACTAAATGATATATTACAAATTTTTTGTATCTATATCCAAACATATCCTTTCTCATTGTGAAAATAAAATTTTGTGGTTCATGCTTTCTCTTTCTTGTTTTTGACTAAATTACTCTCAAGAACAAAATACAAAAGCTCTTAGTATAGATTTTTAAAATAAATTTTAAAAGAAAGTTAAAAAAAAAAAAAAAAAGTGTATATCTTTAAATTCAATTTCCTTCACTCATTTTCTGAAGTAATTTAGATTTTCTGAATTATAATTTGTACACCATAATTTAGACAAATAACAATATCCAAATTATACAGGAAAATCTAAAATCCAACAATAAAGTTTTTCTGGAGCCTATCCAATTTTTCTCCTTATCTATTTCATATAGACATATACTATCCGGTAATAATATATGTGTGGATAAGATTTTTTCTCCCCCAATTGCTGCTAATTCTTGCATGCAAATAAGAAGGAAAAAACTGCTACTTTCTCTCTCTTTATCTCTGTACGCGTACAGACAGCAGGTACCAAAAAACTGTAAGAACTTGAATACGTTTTCCCATTGTCCATTAATTCTTGGGTTTCGTCCTTTTTTTGGGTGTTTAAATTGATGGAATG
>NW_019249170.1:0-1349 GCF_002742605.1 Olea europaea var. sylvestris
AATAAAAAAAAAAAAAAAAAAAAAAAAAAAAAGAAGGAAGAAGAAGAAGAAGAAAATTGTGAGAGCATGAGTAGCCAGGCTCGACTTGGATCACACCACCAAGTGACAGGCTCTCAGGGCGAATCAAGCTGCACTTTTGTTGAGTGAGTTAGCTCGCCTATTAGGCACGCCCTATTCAATACCTCAACTCTCTTCCCTCCCTCTTTTTGTTCTGTCTGTATGTGACATCCTAGCCACAATAACAGGCTTTCAACCCATGAAAATGCGCCCATCTGTGCTGGAAGCTTACGTGCCGCTAAAAGATCATCTGTCCTTGCGTACCCAAAAGCTCTCAACAAGTTAAAAAGTTTGGTATCATTGCATCGTTAACATAAAAATTAATCCGTATGTATTCTTTAACTTGACTGCTTATCAATAAACCAAATTAAGCATTAAAAAATGGGAATAAAAAAATAAATATACCCTGCTCACCTTTGTTATATGGAGTTGTTGAGCTTAGGTCTATTTTTTTGAACAATCATGAAACGTTCCCATCTAAATTATTTGTCACGTTTCATGTGGGGAATTTCAGTTTGCGATAAAAAAATTACTCTGGGCCATCAGAGTATCATATTGTGTTCATTAATTTGGGTTGGACCACTTAGCTGATGTTAGAGTCTCATCTTTTTAGAATAATTTTTATAAGACGTGAATTTTGTTTTTGTTTTTGTTTTTTTGTTTTTTTGAAGACATGTCGTTAAAAAATCAAAAAATAATTTGGATTTATATGCAATTATTTTATTCACAAGGGTTTGGTCTCTAAACCTTAATGGTAAGATTGTGATTTTTTTAAGTTCAGTATTGGGGCTAACGGAATGATTAGTATGCCAATTAGTGATATAATTGGGACAACTTCCTGACGAATTCATTTTTGTGACAATCATGGTCTTCAAATTTTTGTTCCTCGATTTTTTTTTTCCTTCGGGTATTAGATAATAATAAGACTCAAGAACATGCACAAAATGGTAATAACCATAATTCTCAAGAAAAGAATTTGTAAAAAAAAAATTCGCACAAACATCCGTTTGTCTCTCTTCAAGACAATTCTTTAATTCTCATACATTTTAACTATGCACTTACATAATAAAATATTTTGCACTCAAAATTAAAACATTTTCATACTTTTTAATCAAACATTCTCCAACAAATTATTATTCAAAACATCATTTTTTCAGGTAATAGTCATCTAATAGTTTGTCATTCAGTTGCTCAAAACTCGTATATTTGGAAAGACATTCATTAGCATACGTAAAAGATATGAAATAAAGATGATAAATACAAAGTGTCACACCCACAAATGGACTTTTGGG
>NW_019249171.1:0-1349 GCF_002742605.1 Olea europaea var. sylvestris
CTAAACCCAAAATGGTCGCTACAATTTGAAAAAGTACTTACGGTCCCAAAAACGGACACTGTCTCCAAAAGTTATGCTCAATTTTTCGAACATCGTCAGTCCGAATATGCCGGTGCACGTTCCTCAAAAAATGGTCAAAATCCCTCATACGTCACGATGAAGTTGTGAGTTCAATCCAAAAGGGTCGCTACATTTCCGAAAATTACTTATGGGCCCGAAACGGACACCGTCTGCAAAATTTACGCTCATTTCTTCTAAGGTCGACAATCCAAGCGTTCCCAATATGCGGGTGGTCGTTCTTCAAAAAAAGGATGAGAGCCCTAATACGTCATTACGAAATTGTGAGCTAAACCCAAAACGATCGCTACACTTCCGAAAAGAACTTATGGTCCCAAAAACGGACAATGTCTGCAGAAGTAATGCTCAATTTTTCGAACGTCGTCAGTCCGAATATGCAGGTGCTCGTTTCTCAAACAATGGTCAAAATACCTCATACGTCACGACGAAGTTGTGAGTTCAATCCAATAGGGTCGCTACATTTCCGAAAAGTACTTATGGGCCCGAAACGGACACCGTCTACAAAAATTACGCTCATTTCTTCGAAGGTCGACAATCCAAGCGTTCCCAATATGCAAGTGGTCGTTCTTCAAAAAAGGGATGAGAAACCTAATACATCATTACGAAATCGTGAGCTAAACCCAAAACTGTCGTTACATTTCCGAAAAGTACTTATGGTCCCAAAAACGGACATTGTCTGCAAAAGTTATGCTCAATTCTTCGAACGTCGTCCGTCCAAATATGCGGGTGCACGTTTCTCAAACAATGGTCAAAATACCTCATACGTCACGACGAAGTTGTGAGTTCAAACCAATAGGGTCGCCACATTTCCGAAAAGTACTTATGGGCCCGTAACGAACACCGTCTGCAAAATTTACGGTCATTTCTTCGAAGGTCGACAATCCAAGCGTTCCCAATATGCGAGTGGTCGTTCTTCAAAAAAAGGATGAGAACCCTAATACGTCATTACGAAATCGTGAGCTAAACCCAAAATGGTCGCTACAGTTTGAAAAAGTACTTACGGTCCCAAAAACGGACACTGTCTCCAAAAGTTACGCTCAATTCTTCGAACATCGTCAGTCCGAATATGCAGGTGCACGTTCCTCAAAAAATGGTCAAAATCCCTCATACGTCACGACGAAGTTGTGAGTTCAATCCAAAAGGGTCGCTACATTTTCGAAAATTACTTATGGGCCCGAAACGGACACTGTCGGCAAAATTTACGCTCATTTCTTCGAAGGTCGACAATCCAAGCGTTCCCAATATGCGGGTGGTCGTTCTTCAGAAAAAGG
>NW_019249172.1:0-1349 GCF_002742605.1 Olea europaea var. sylvestris
GAAATCAAAAACCACTTTTCATTGGCTCGATTCCAATCGAATTAGACTAGCATTTCGCCAAAAATGAACAAACCCAAAGTTATAATGAAATAAAAAACTTCTTTTCATTGGCTCGAATCCAATCGTATTGGACTAGCATTTCGCCAAAAATAAACAAACCCTACGTTGTCATAAAATCAAAAACCACTTTTCATAGGCTCGATTCCAATCGAATTGGACTAGCAATTGGTCGAAAATGATCAAACCCGATGTTATCATGAAATCAAAAACCACTTTTCATTGGCTCGATTCCAGTTGAATTAGACTAGCAATTTGCCAAAGATGAACAAACCTAAAGTTATCATGAAATCGAAAGCCACTTTTCATTGGCTCGATTCCAATCGAATTAGACAAGCAATTCGCCAAAAATGAACAAACCCAAAGTTATCATGAAATCAAAAACCACTTTTCATTGGCTCGATTCCAATGGAATAGGACTAGCAATTAACCGAAAATGATGAAACCCGAAGTTATCATGAATCAAAAACCACTTTTCATTAGCACGATTCAAATTGAATTAGACTAGCAATTAGCCGAAAATGATCAAACCCGAAGTTATCATGAAATCAAAAACAACTTTTCATTGGCTCCATTCCGATCGAATTAGAATACAAATTTGCCAAAAATGAACAAACCCGAAGTTATCATGAAATCAAAAACCACTTTTCATTGGCTCGATTCCGATCGAATTAGACTAGCAATTTGTCAAAAACGATCAAACCCTTAAGTTATCATGAAATCAAAAACCACTTTCCGTTGCCTCAATTCCAATCGAATTAGACTAAAAATTTGCCAAAGACGAACAAACCCGATGTTGTCATTAAATCGAAAGCCACTTTTCGTTGGCTCGATTCTAATCGAATAAGACTAGCAATTTTCCAAAGATGAACAAAACCGAAGTTATCATGAAATCAAAAACAACTATTCATTGGCTCGATTCCAATTGAATTAGACTAGCAATTTTTTCAAAACGATCAAACCTGAAGTTATCATGAAATCGAAAGCCACTTTTCATTGGCTCAATACCAATCGAATTAGACTAGCAATTCACCGAAAATGATCAAACCCAAAGTTATCATGAAATCCAAAACCACTTTTCATTGGCTCTATTCCAATCGAATTAGACTAGCAATTAGCCGAGAACAAACAAACCCGAAATTATCATGAAATCAAAAACCACTTTTCATTGGCTCGATTCCAATCGAAATAGACTAGCAATTTGCCAAAGACGAACAAACCCGATGTCATCATGAAATCGAAAGCAACTTTTCATTGGCTCCATTCCAATCGAATTTGACTAGCAATTCGTC
>NW_019249173.1:0-1349 GCF_002742605.1 Olea europaea var. sylvestris
GACTTAATAGTAGAATGAAAGATATGATCGATAATCGAGATTGACACACTTCCATATCTCGTAGTTGATCGGATCATATTGATAAAGGGATTATAATTTCATGGTAAACGAACAGTTTTGATTTTGTCATACCACGTGATATTTCTCGTCACATATGTTGCCCTGATACATTGCTAGATGTCAATCTGGGACGGCGAATGTGAATTTGTGATAAATTAAAAGGGTGTTTAATTTATCAGTTTTGATTAGATCAAAATAATATTTCACGTCGTTAGGTATCGTGGTCGGGAACCTAATAGGTCGCACACATAAGAGAATTGGAAGATTGTAAATTGTCAATTGATTAATTTAACAATCGTTGGATAAATTAATTAATTGGATTTGTTATTTATATTTCCGAATTAATTAATTGGATTTGTTATTTATATTTCCGAATTAATTAATTGGATTAATTAATTCACGGATCCGGTTTAATTAAATGGATTAATTAAACATTGGATCGGACCGGGCCGAGTCCGTTTGGGTTTATATAAATACATGGCTAGGGTTTGAGGTCCATAAGATTTTCATTATTCTTGCTGGCACAAGAGGAAAAACCTTAGCGGTTGCAGTCTATTCTCTGTGTGGATTTCATTGGAGGCTGGACAATTGGACAGCTGTGGGAGGCATATTCAAGCTACTGGAAAGGAATAACGCGAAAGAGTTTGCAAAATCAAGAAAAAGTATATTTCTCATCACAGTTCTTATGTAAATACAAAGCTGAATCCTGAATGGGAATTGAAATTTGTTTAATTTCGCTGTGCATATTTAAGTCAATTCCCAACAGTGGTATCAGAGTCAACTTTGTATTTGTTAGGAAATGTTTTACATGTTGATTAAATTAAAGGTTGGTTTAATCATGTTCATCCCTAAACCGAGCAAATATAGTTTTAATTTTTTTTTTTTGGAATCTGTTCTTGAAAAAAAAATTTGGGGTTGAGGCGGGCGATGACGGAGCACCGCCGCCACCGCCTGCGCGCAGGTGGCAAGCGCAACAGCGCAGTGATGCCGCTGCACCACTGTCGCTGCAGCAGCGCGATGCATTGCTAGTGGACTCCAGCACCGGCGCCGCCACCGGAGAAAAAGAAAAAAATTTTTTTTTTTTTTTTAGGGTTTGGTGGTGGAGACGGGGGCCTCTGCTGCAAATAATGCAATTAGGGGCCCCTAGTTGCAATTACGAAAATGGGTCAATTTGCAATTTTTTAAAAGAGGGACTTGTTCTACAAGTTTTTAATTTGGAAGGGTCTGTTGTTAATTTCCAACTTGGGTCAAATTTGTAAATTGTCAAAATGGTTTTGATTTTGAATTTT
>NW_019249174.1:0-1349 GCF_002742605.1 Olea europaea var. sylvestris
TATTGTGTTTTGGAGTCATTTCTTTGACCTAATCGCTAATATGGACAGAAACGCTAATCATTAGATTAAATTACTTTTGAAGTTATCAATATTTACGACGACAAAGACACTTGAAAGTTGAAATAATTGAATAGTTGTCATTAGCGGGTGGCATTTTATTGTTTGATGATTTGTCCACTCAAACATTTTCTATTATGGGATTGGTCTAAGAAAATTATGTAGGTACTTTTCTTTGAGATGCAATTGTATATTATAAGGATTGTGTATTTGTATGTTTATTAAGGAGTCGAGCAGTTGTCATAGATCACCAATAAACAGAAAAAATGAAAACATAGAAAAAGAAGTTTCTTTTGATATGAAGTATCAACATAACATGTGTGTATAAGATCAGTCACATTGATTTAAGAGTTCCATATTCACCTTTCAATTTATTTTTAAATTAATTGTTTTCTATAGAATGACAAATGTCAAAAATTAAATTATCATGCTACATAGATTAGCTATCGAGTATGAACCATACTATAAGTACAGAAAAAAAATTTAATAGGGTCAATGATAATTGGCTAAGGCAGAAAACTGTAATAGACCCAGTTAAATTTCTTCTGTACATGAAGAATTTCCCATCGAGTATAGAGAATGCCACATGTAATTCTCATTTCTCAATTCTTTTAAGCATTCGTTTGACAAATCTAATTTGAAAATCATTTTTTCTCTCATTTATTGTCAACTCGTCTCTTCAATAAAATAATTTTGCGTATGGACTCAAAATTTTCCTACTTTTTTAATCACGTAATCTTTGAAAAGGTTGTTTTTCACTTCAAATAATATCTCCCAAACAAATACTTAAATAATAAAAGTTATTCAAATAATTAAAAATGTTGAAATTTTTAGTAACCTATGTTTCATAATACTAGGCAGATAACCAATGTCATCTCGTGGTACAACTAAATTTGAGTAACAACGATCTGAATTTTGATAATTTAAACCTCAAGTCATAAAATCTTCATCTCTAGACCTCAAAACAAGAAACCTCATAGATTCTTTCTAGTCTAAAGATTTCAATTAAAATAAAATGTATCTAAAAGACTCATCTGTAAAAAATTCTATTTACCAGAAATATTCTTTTCTAAATTCAACATTAATTGCATGTCTTTCATAATTTCAAGTCTATATATATTCAAATTTTGCTATATGTATAGAATTTTTGTACAAATACATAGGCATAATGGCATATGCATATGCATGCATCTACTCTTGATTTGAATTTCAGAAATTCAAATTCATCTGTACAAGTAGAATAATTGGATATATCCTATCAACAATCTCAAGCTTAGACTACTATATTACTT
>NW_019249175.1:0-1349 GCF_002742605.1 Olea europaea var. sylvestris
AAATCGCGCCGGGGGCAATTTCGTCATTTTTCTCGACTGTGTCGGAATTGGCTCAAATTTGATTGGTTGATCGGAAACAAAAACCGCGCCTTGGGCAATTTCGCCATTTTTCTCGACCGTGTCGGAATGGGCTCAAATTTGACAGGTTGATCGGGAACAAAAATAGCGCCGGGTGTAATTTCGTCATTTTCCGCGACTGTGTCGGAATTGGCTGAAATTTGACTTGTTGATCGGAAACAAAAAATCGCGCCGGGGCAATTTCGTCATTTTTCTCGACTGTGTCGGAATTGGCTCAAATTTTACCGGTTTATTGGGAACAAAAATAGTGCCGGGTATAATTTCGTCATTTTCCGCGACTGTGTCGGAATTGGCTAAAATTTGACAGTTTGATCGGAAACAAAAACCTCGCCGGGGGCAATTTCGTCATTTTTCTCGACTGTGTCGGAGTTGGCTGAAATTTGTCAGTTCGATCTGAAATAAAAAATGCGCCGGAGGTAATCTCGTCATTTTTCTCGATTGTGTCGGAATTGGCTGAAATTTGGCAGTTTAATCTGAAATAAAAATCGCGCCGGGGGCAATTTCGACATTTTTCTCGACTGTGTCGGAATGGGCTCAAATTTGACCGAACGATCGGAAACAAAGATCGCGCCGGGTGCAGTTTCGTCATTTTTCGCGACTGCGTCGGAATTGGCTAAAATTTGATTGGTTGATCGGAATCAAAAATCACGCCGGGGGCAATTTCGTCATTTTTCGCGACTGTGTCGGAATTGACTAAAATTTGACTGGTTGATTGGAAACAAAAATCGCGCCGAGGGCAATTTCGTCATTTTTCGCGACAGTGTCGGAATTGGCTGAAATTTGACTGGTTTATCGGGGATAAAAATCGCGCCGGGTGTAATTTCGTCATTTTTCGCGACTATGTCGGAATTGACTAAAATTTGACATGTTGATCGGAAACAAAAACCGCGCCGGGGGCAATTTCGTCATTTTTCTCGACTGTGTCGGAATTGGCTAAAATTTGATTGGTTGATCGGAAACAAAAATCGCGCCTTGGGCAATTTCGTCATTTTTCTTGACCGTGTCGGAATGGGCTCAAATTTGACAGGTTGATCGGGAACAAAAATAGCGCCGGGTGTAATCTCATCATTTTCCGCGACTGTGTCGGAATTGGCTGAAATTTGACTTGTTGATTGGAAACAAAAACCGCGCCGGGGGCAATTTCGTCATTTTTCTCGACTGTGTCGGAATTGGCTCAAATTTTACCGATTTATTGAGAACAAAAATAGTGCCGGGTATAATTTCGTCATTTTCCGCGACTGTGTCGGAATTGGCAAAAATTCGACAGTTTG
>NW_019249176.1:0-8033 GCF_002742605.1 Olea europaea var. sylvestris
GCGTATATGCGAAAGCACATGCCCCATCCCATAAGACGAAAATGATAGAAGACTGATTCTCATAACAATGTGCCAAATGAGTTAAGTGATTCAACTTCGTCTCTTTCCTGAAATCAAAGTATTGAAGGGTGACAAAAGACGTCAAAAAGGACCCATTTGCTACAAAATATAAACTTCGGGACTTGCATGCCAAAGTAAAAAAAAGGGGGGCCCAAGAGCCAAACGTCCGAAAGAATGAGGCTTCTACTCCCCTAAGGTTTATTCTTATAATGGTTTCCCCACTTCAACTGAAGAAGAATATCTATCATACAAACTGCAAGACAGCAAAACGCAGGTTATGGGAGGACAAAAGGAAAAATAGAAAGCAGCGAGTCTCGTACCTCATTATACACCATGCGATAAGATGATGAAATTCGATCAAACTATGGTTACTGGTGTTAAGGTAAGGAGAAATATCGGTTAATCATAACAATTTTGTTTCCAAATTGGGGGTACCCCTAGTAAGAAGTCAAGATGGAATGCTTCTAGTCTTTAGAAGTAATCTAATATAAGAGTGTGAATACAAGGACATTAAAACACTTACAGCAGAACAGTATAAGTGATCGTGTGAGATCAAGCTATATAGTTGTGCAGAGATTATTACTAAAATTCTCACTTTGGTCTACACTTCTTGTATTTATTGCAACTACAGCAAGCCCGTGTCACCAGTTGACGAAGCTTATTACATGCTTAAAAATTCATAACGAAATACAGAAATCATTCTGCTCAAAATGTGCACCAATAGCCCATTACTAACTCTAGTCACTGTTTGAGTTACAATCGAGTTTGACTGATAAAATATTACTGGAATTCTAAACACAGATGGTATTCACCACCTGATTGTTAAACAAGTAAACTCTATAATCTCTCTACTTGCTCAAATTCTTCCTCTGAAACAGCAACCCCCCACTATTTGGATGGAAAGAAAGACTGTACCCAACTAACATTCTTACTTTCTAATGGAAGCATTACCACAAGACTTGCAGGAGTGTTTTGTCACTAGAAAAGATAAATCCAACCTTGCCGTTGAAGATACCTTATAATCTCTATGTACTGGAAACTCAAGCAGAGAGATATTAAGGGCAGAACAAATGAAAGCCACTAGAAACTAGCACAAAACTTAGGTAGGTTGATCATCGCTTATCCCTTGTCTTCTCTCCCGTGAAGTAATCACAGTTTTGATGACTGGATCTACCAAAAATATTTCTTTTTTCAAGCCATCCACATATGTTTGTTTCTCAAGGAGACAGATTCCTTTTCCAGAGAGGAAAAATATATTGAGAAAAGAAATTGTGAAGGCAAGTTTTATTCTACAAGAGTGACGCCTTATATGCCTATCAATATTGAACTGTGTTACCGTCCAGTAGACCAAAACCCAACAAGAGAAACACCTAACCTGCACCAACAAATCCTAGAAAAGACACACAAACAGAATGTTTCCAATAGCATGACTGAGACAGCGACAGATTCTCTGCCCCTGCAGGACAGCAACATAAGTTTCGAGAGCACTGTATTTCACTTTGATGTGGAAATGTAACAACATTACTTTATTGTCTTCCTTGGTTGATTTTATTGTCTTCATCAGGTTGATCGCAAGAGATGTATGGGGGCGTATATAGGAATTAAGAGAAAGTCAAGAAGTACGACAGTTGAACAAATTAAATAATAGAACCAGAAGCTTTAATTAGATGGAGTATGACCTAAAATTATTGAAATTTGACCTAAAATGAAATGTGAAGATTTCAGCTATAGCAATGGTATCAATTTATAAGTGAAATGAAACATCATCAATATACGTACCTGCAAACAATAGAATAGTAACAAACAAATGAACTTAAAATTGGCAACTTCATATCTATTACCCGGATCATCTTGGACAAAATCATGAGTTAAATTCGTTGTGTAAAGTTTGCACATCTGCCACATTGCAAATTCGCCATTTTGAACAAGTTGCAAGGAAAATTAATGGGATTCACTTGAATTATGTACGTAAGTTTGCACAGCAAGAGTCCATCGCATCAGAACAAATTATTAGCATCTCACAGTTCAAACAAATCCTCATCAGAGGATGCTTACCCTGCAATTTTGTCATTCGGCAAAATGATAATTCGTGAGCTCTGAAGCTGAGAAACTATATATGAAAGCGATTTCATATACATGTAGACTTCAAAATAAGAGTTCTAAAACAATCACCCACTACCTTAGGCCAGGTTTCACGCTTTCTAATAGCGACTTGAAACATACATTGATGGTGGTACATATAAACGGGCACATGAAGAAACTTCCCATCCAAAAGCACCAACCTCTTCACAGACAAGAACTAAAAGAGTCAAATGACGACAAAGTGTCAATATAAAGACATACTAATTCACTAATTTCGTATAACAGAATAAGAATTTCGTTGTGTGGTAAAGTTGCTAGACCAATAAAAACTGCTTTCATCAACCAAGAATCATCTATAAGGCACAATAACCCATACCAAACGCTAGAATTCTATCAATTTTTGAACTTGAATCTTCTATAATTTCTATTATTACTGGTTTTGATAGGAAAAAGATGCCCTAACAAGTCATGAACCAAACACATATAATAACGACGGATTTGAATTTCATTGACAGATCACTGTATTTGAAAAATTACAGAAGCTTCAGTTCAAGAACAGCAAAAGGACTTCTCTACTACACTAATAAACGCAAACTAAACCAAAATAGACCTAATTTCTAAACTATGACAAGAAACCCTAAAATTCATTCAAGAGCTAGTGAATTTAGTCACCGCCTTAGTCCCTTCAGAAACAGCGTGCTTAGCCAGCTCTCCAGGCAGAACCAATCTCACAGCAGTCTGGATCTCCCGAGAAGTGATGGTGGGCTTCTTGTTATACCTGGCGAGCCTAGAAGCCTCCTGAGCCAATTTCTCAAATATATCATTGATGAAGCTGTTCATGATACCCATAGCCTTGCTGGAAATCCCGATATCAGGATGGACCTGTTTCAGCACCTTGAAGATGTAGATCTTGTAGGTCTCAATGCTCTTCTTCGTGCGCTTCTTCTTCTTGTCTCCTGCCGCGGCGCCACTTTCTTTGGGCAATTTCTTTCCGGCCTTCGGCTTCTTCTCAGCCGGAGCCTTCTCAGCTGCCGGAGTTTTCTCGGAGGCAGGCTTCTTCTCAGCTGGTTTCTTCTCCGCCTTTGGTGCCATTTCTTCTCTTCCTTTCTTCGAAGATTAGGGATTTTTTGTTGAATGAATAATAACAGTGGGGTAAGGTGCTGGTTATATAGAATTTTCTACTTGAGGGTAATTGGTGGGTTTTAAGAGACGAGGATCGTGGATCATATCCGCTGATTAGTCAGTATATTCAACGGTGGAGATTGTCGGGTTAAATGCTTTGGCTTTTTCATTGACAGATCACTGTATTTGAAAAATTACAGAAGCTTCAGTTCAAGAACAGCAAAAGGACTTCTCTACTACACTAATAAACGCAAACTAAACCAAAATAGACCTAATTTCTAAACTATGACAAGAAACCCTAAAATTCATTCAAGAGCTAGTGAATTTAGTCACCGCCTTAGTCCCTTCAGAAACAGCGTGCTTAGCCAGCTCTCCAGGCAGAACCAATCTCACAGCAGTCTGGATCTCCCGAGAAGTGATGGTGGGCTTCTTGTTATACCTGGCGAGCCTAGAAGCCTCCTGAGCCAATTTCTCAAATATATCATTGATGAAGCTGTTCATGATACCCATAGCCTTGCTGGAAATCCCGATATCAGGATGGACCTGTTTCAGCACCTTGAAGATGTAGATCTTGTAGGTCTCAATGCTCTTCTTCGTGCGCTTCTTCTTCTTGTCTCCTGCCGCGGCGCCACTTTCTTTGGGCAATTTCTTTCCGGCCTTCGGCTTCTTCTCAGCCGGAGCCTTCTCAGCTGCCGGAGTTTTCTCGGAGGCAGGCTTCTTCTCAGCTGGTTTCTTCTCCGCCTTTGGTGCCATTTCTTCTCTTCCTTTCTTCGAAGATTAGGGATTTTTTGTTGAATGAATAATAACAGTGGGGTAAGGTGCTGGTTATATAGAATTTTCTACTTGAGGGTAATTGGTGGGTTTTAAGAGACGAGGATCGTGGATCATATCCGTTGATTAGTCAGTATATTCAACGGTGGAGATTGTCGGGTTAAATGCTTTGGCTTGAGCACGGTAAGCGGCTTATTTGAACCTATTTTTATCATAAAAATACATTTTTAAATAGCGTATTGATATGAAATGTATAATTAAAAATCAAAGAAATAATTTAAATTTACTTGTAATATTATTTTATTAAAGAATGTGTAATTGAAATGATATCAAAATATTATTTAAGTATGCATTTTTTTTTCTTCAAAGAATGGAATTCAAATAAGGACATAAGGTCATAAACTCTAGTGTTCACTCCGATAATTATCCTTAATTTGATTTAACTAAAAATCATATTATTAATAAATTTTAATAAAAATTGATAAAATATATTATTCAAAAAATAGTAAAAATTAAAGAAATGTGTATTTAATATAAATTATTTATCAGTGTCTTACCCGAACAAGAGCTTAAATTAATTTGAAAAGCATCGTATTTGTGTCACGTGCAGTAAAATGAGACTTTCAGATAGCATTTTTCTTTCCAATGTAAGTACAAAATTATATTTTCATTATGATATAAATCAAACATTATCGTGCAACAATAGGTACAGGGATAGTTTTTAGAATAAAATCGGAAGGATTTTGATCATTCCTTTTGAAAAAAAATTAACATTTGAAGATGGAATCTAAAATTTTAATATGGTATTGAAACTCATTAAACTCGAAAAAATCGATCTAATTAAGACTAAAATAAACATACGAATTTGAAAATTGATCTTCTCAAACAAGTCACCATCTTGTATGGACATTTTGTTAAATATACAATTTTATTAAATTAATCTCATATTAAATAGAAATAAACATATAATCAAAAATACAAGGACTTGAACTCTCTCTATAAAGAAAAGGCTGATATTTTATAATTGAACATCAAATCTTAATATTCTGTATGTCAAAACATATTTCATTATCTTAAAAATGAAAAATTATTTTTACTTCTATTTACTTGCTACATTAGTTTGAATCAAGTATTTAACTTCGTATATAAAAATATTTTTACAGTCCAGCAACATATCATTGTTCAAATCTTACAAGGTAAAAAAAAAACTATTATTATCTCACTTTAATTCGGTCTCTAGATCGTAGTAATCAACTTATAATAAGTTACCTTAACATATTTTAATGTTTCGAATGTACCTAATGTCAGACATTGTGTCTTTATTTGGGCTCAATTAAACCACTCATTTATTTTTTTTCAAATTCAAAAATTTTATTACTTTTTAACCACACAGTCTTAAAAAAATTACTATTTCAAAACACATTTTCCCAAAAAAACTCATTAAAATGGCGATGCTCATTTGTCTTGATCAAAATAATATCAACATTTATATAAAACTATTGTTGAGAGTAGTCTAAAGAGAGAAAAATCAAAACCACAAATCTTAGGCCCCGTTTAGTACACATTAATAAAAAAATGAGAATAAAAAATATAGAAAGTCAAATTGATGGTTTGATGCGATGGATAAGGATCATATTTTTCATTTTAATAGACAAATAATGAGAAACAAACGTGGGCTTAATGATGAACCATACAAATATAATAATGAATCAAATAGAATGGCAAAAATAATAAATATTATAAATTTTAAAATTATTAAAAATAGGAAAAATGTAGCAACATTTCCAAACCTTTGAATTTTTTGCAAACTTTATATTAAACTTTAATTTGTGCCACTAAAGATCCCAAACCTTTAAAAAAATTAGCACCCTAGAGTTCGAATCTATGAAACCATCCATTTAATTGTTAGTTGATCAAGAAAATAAAAACTTGAACAATTTTGACCAAACTAAAAAGGGTAAAATAGTACATCTACATTTTCTCAGATATTAACAATTTAAAAAAAAAAAAAAAAATCAGCCCACACCCCGCCGACGCATAAATCCCACCCTACCTTCATCTTCTCCACACCCTATGCCAAAATAAATTAGAACCCAGTAGTTGTTGACCACCGTCATCGTCTCTACGCTGCTGCACCACAAAACCACCGTCGCCACGATGGCCTCGTCGCATTGCACTAAGCACCGTCTCCAGAAACCAAAAACAAACATAAAATTCATCTTCTCAATGCTATATTGTGCTATTGCCGCCATAACAACCGACACCGACCCAGACACAACACAAACCCAATTTCAAGATTATAAACCTCCATCTCCAAGATCAATTGTATTCAAAGCAGAACCCAACTCTTGGAATAATTGCACCCATAACTTTTTAATTTTTTAAATGTATATCTTTTGGATTTTTTAAAAGCTAAGGTATGAAAAATTTATTTGAAGAATCAGTTAATTGGAGCATATGCCACAGATGTATTTGAAGAAACTTCAGCACATTTGAAGAATCAATTAATTGGGCCCCCATTTTAGCTGCGAAGAATATTTCCACAATTTTCTCACAAAACTAGATCTAAAGAGCTCTAATTGAGCCGACATTGAGGGTTTTGTTTTATTGTTATTTTTAGTAGAACTCCTCTTCTGATAGGGTTAGATATGCGCTTGGGAGCTGAAGAAACGGAGATGGTGAAAGGGTTTTTTTGGTTTGTTGATTGGGAGGTTTGGTGGCACAAATGTTAACTGCACGCGCTTGCTCACCGCGTCTCTCAACTGGGTGGAAAGCGTAGAAGCCAGGAATCAGACTGAATTCGAGACATCGTTGGACTGCTGATGTAATTTTCCCTAAAAATATGCATAGCTTTCGCGTATAGCCTATTACTGACAAGTGCCATAACCAGCAACTTAAAGCCGAATACTTTGTAACAGTCAAGGGATATGCACCGATAAACTATTACGGACAAATACCACAATAACCATTTGCTATTGAACAAAATTGCATTCCAAAATACATTATTCCAATAAATAAATGCAATTGCCCAAGTAACGATTTACATAAAATATACCGCTTCAAAGAAAATTCTCCCCAATTTTTTGGATCGAAATAGTGTATCCAACTGGTGTTCGGATTCTAAATGAATATGCTCCATTCATAAGAATGATACTATCTGAGTCAATACGTTAGACGAGGAAAAGAATAGAAAACTAACGTCATTTGTTACTTTAGATCTTCCTCGTTCCATTAGATCTAACAATGAACTAAATAGAGTAACAGCAAAGGATAGATGTAACCAACCCCACGTTTGTGAAGAACAAGACATGGATTGTTGTGCCGTGTAAGATTTTGGCAGTCACGAACACACACTATCTTCGAAGCATTCATCTGTGTTAGAACAATATAGGAGAAACATATGAGGAGAACTTCGCTAGCCATAATAAGATGGGGCAAAAACATAGAGACCCTACGACTAGATTAAAAGAGAGTATTGTCCATCAATATGGAATTACATAGCAGTAGCACAAACAATAAACTCTGCTTTATTTGCCATAAATTTGAAGTCAAAACTACATAAATCATTTTCCTCAACCCCGCATGCTGGAAAACCCCATATATGGTTCATTGTCAGATCCATTCGAAGAATATAAAACTTTTACAGAGCACATAATCAAAACAATCAAAGCGTAAGTATCAGACGGCAACGTAGTGAACCAAATGTCAACTTGATAAACTCAAGAATTTGCCAATAAGTACGAAATCGCATAATTGGACATAGCTAGTGAAGCTCATATAAGAAATCAAAGGATGGACAATGAGATGGGAACCATACAAATGACACAGGTATCAACTTCGCCCAATGTTCCGAATGGAGTAACTCAAGAAAGTTCTCCCCTCATTTGTCAGGCCTCTACAGGTTATCGAGGATCCTTAATGAACCAAAACTCTCACAAGAGAACCAAAAGAACCCAGGCATGCATGCCCCGGGGGGGGGGGGGGGGGGTTTGTGAAAA
>NW_019249176.1:8170-48544 GCF_002742605.1 Olea europaea var. sylvestris
GGCGGCGGGGGGGGGGGGGGGGGGGGAATTCATTGAAATTTTTCAATTTTAAGTAGATTTTTTTACTTATCCATACTACAAAGTCGAGATCATTATTTCCCCAACTAATGAAGGAATGATTAAAAAAACAAATGAGTACCAAGTGAAATGCAACTTTAAGATAAAAATCTTAAAATTTGGCACAAGATGCAAAGCAAATCACTTCTTAGAAAATATCAAGCATGTACATAAACATCAAAGGAGAGAGCCAAGCCAATTACTTGCATGATAAATTAAGGAAGCATGATCATTTGCTTAGGTATGTCTACGACCCAAAGCCCATTTATTTCCATGGATCAGGCTCAAATTTCCTCTAAGCCCAGACAGAATTTCAATGTAAATCTGCACACTGCATAAAAGCATCCAAAGTTATTTCGATCACAGTCATATTTTGTATGTACTAACCAAGGAATGACAAACAAATAAGTACCTCAGGCAAAATGCAACTTTAAAATAAAAATTTTAAAATTTGGCATGGATGCAAACCGAATCACTAGAGAGAAAACATCAAGCAGAATAGACAATCATCACAGGAAACAACCAAGTTCACTTACCTGCTCAACAAATCAATTATGATCTTTAGTGTATGTTCTAGGACACAGCCCACTTCATTCTATGGAACAGACTCAAATTTCCTCGGCCGGCAGAAAGACTCGAAGGTGTATCTGCATGGTACATATCACCATCAAAAGTTGTTTTTGAGCACAGTCAAATTTTATATTCTCCGTCTACCTTAATGACTGCTATAGATTTAGCAACTGCACCAGTGAACCATAGCCAAAAACCTAATCAATGTCAAAGGGCTTGCAAAAAGAATTGAAAACAGGCAACTGTTTCATAACACAATCAAAATCAACATAAATGGAATTAATAACCGTCCATCTTGTCTACAATTCAGCAAATTTCTGAATAAGGGAATTGACCAATACCTATCAGCTACAGAATACAATGCATTACAACTTAAATGCTCTAGCTGATTAATTAGAAACATTAAATATCATCAGATATCATGATAAATAATAGAAGACAACTGCAATTACCTTAACTGACTGCTTCAAAATGTTTTCTTTGAACGAGGATGTGATAATTAAATAGTTCAAATATAAATATATGTATCAAAAGAAGATGGAACCCTTCTTCAAGAAGGTAAATATAGATCAGGAATGAATAGAATTTCAAGTTGCACTCGTAATGTATGACTTCAGAAAGATAGTTTTCCTCAACTAGAATGACCCCTGACTAAGTAATATGCACTGGTTCTTTCGATGCCCCATATATGAAAAACAATGTTAGGCTCACAAAAGACATACAGACAAAACATCAAAGATGCACACGGAGATTTTGACTGAATAACAAAAGAAAGAAAACCTCCAAAATTAGGACAACGCGTGGGAAAACAACCTAATCAGTCATACGTTTGCCAGGACAAGGTTTGAGATTTTAAATATGATCAGAACAATTCCATTCCATTGACACGTATAATCCAACATAAATTCGACTGTGATATATAGCTGATAAATTAGCAGGCAAGTGTTGGTGGCTTGGTTTGCGGCCAACTGAAAAAGAAAACAACGTAATTACCAATAAGTAGAAGAACAGTGCTACACAAACAGGCTAAAAAACAACACATAATTGGACTGTTTGCAAAAACAAAAAAAAAAAAAAACAACAAACATTCAATCATCTGTTGCCAAGTCAGTTGACAAACATCATTTTCCTATGTAGAAACTTTGAATGTAGAATTAAATCTGATTCGCTAGAGGATGCTGCAGTTGCTAATCCAATGTCGACTCTTCTCATTATGCAACATCAGGCCTTGTTATACTGAATGAAGAGAAAGAGCTACTCACATGTATCGTCAAAGCAGATCAGCAAGAGACCTAAGTGAGATTCAAAGTGCAGACAACTGAAGACAAAATCTCACAATAGCAGATTGAATGTGTTCCATTTCAAAAGGCAGCAGCCTTTTGCCCTAGTACTCCGTACAAATGTGCCATGGTTCATACCTTATTAACCAAGCAATATGGATAAGTTTAAAACGGAAACAATACACGAGAACAGGGAGTACTGGTAGCCAAAATGTTCAAGCCCTGCTTAAAAATCAAAACTATTGGCATTGCAAGTTTATTCTTAAATGATGGCCAAATAGTAAATTGGAGCACTAAAAATTGGGGGCAAAAAATTAATCAAAGAAAAAAATCCACTGAGCAAATGCATCCGCGCAGGCATATCAAATAAAACTGTTATCTAGAAATACTGTTCAAGAAATGGAACAATATAAGATAGGGACAGAAATTTCATTCATTAAATTACTAGCAACCAACTACAGAACCTATATTCAACAGGATCCTAAAGTTTGATTACATCTAGATCCTCATAAACACTAACATTAGCATGTGATAATTTAAAAGGGAATTAAAAACGAGCAAAAGTAAAAACCCTAATTCATCATCCACTCAAGAGCTGGTGAACTTAGTAACAGCCTTTGTACCCTCAGAAACAGCATGCTTGGCCAATTCTCCAGGGAGAACTAATCTCACTGCAGTCTGAATCTCCCGTGAGGTGATGGTCGGTTTCTTGTTGTACCTGGCTAGTTTGGAGGCCTCCTGAGCCAATTTCTCAAAGATATCATTGATGAAGCTGTTCATGATACCCATGGCTTTGCTGGAAATCCCAATATCAGGGTGAACCTGTTTCAGCACCTTGAAGATGTAGATCTTGTACGTCTCAACGCTCTTCTTCATCCGCTTCTTCTTCTTGTCTCCTGCCGCAGCTCCACCTTCTTTCGGCAATTTCTTTCCGGCTTTCGGCTTTTTCTCCGCCGGAGTCTTCTCGGCTGCAGGTTTCTTCTCAGCTGGCTTTTTCTCTGCCTTCGGGGCCATTTTTCGTAGAAAAGAGCTATGGAAGGATTCTGTTTTTTCTCCAAATTGGATTACTGATGAGAGGAAAGGAAAGGGTGGCTTCTTTATATAGGAGTTGGGAATGGGGTCTAATTGGTGAGTTCAAAGTGATGCGGATCTTGAATATTAAACGTTGATTCCATGACACGTGAATGGTAGAGATATATGAAATCGTGGGAAGTTTGGATTCAAGTTTGAAAATGAGCGCTTTTCTAGGGTGTGAATATGCGTAGACGATCATTAAAATTAAAATGAGAAATTTGGGTAAAATATATATTAAAATAATAAGATTTAGTAGAATGTGCGGTTAAAAAAAAAATTAATTTACATGTAATATTATGTGATTTAAAAGAAAAGGGAGAAAAATGTAACAAAATTTTAAAGAAAATCAGAGAAAAATGTAACAAAATTTTAAAGAAAATCAAACGATGATATAATAAAGTCATTGTTTGTCTCTCATTCTTTCAATTTTTTCTTTTATGTATTCATTTTTATCAATATATTAATATAATAAAATATTCTATACGTAATTTTTAAAACTTTTTTCTACTTTTTAATTCCACGTTCTCAAAAGATTTACTATTCGAAATAATATTTTTCCAAAAAATAGCAACCAAACACGGGCAAAATTCATCAATAAATTCTTGTTATTTTAGGTTTATCAACTTAGCTCCCATTTCATTGAAACCCAAAATTCAAATTTTAATCTAAATTAAAATTAACAACTAATTTTGATCATACATTATGGAATCCACAACTTTTCAATCACATATTTCATCAATTTTATCATAATTTACTCGAAATTTAGTTTTAATACCCACCAAACATGGACTTGATTTGCTAACTAAAATAAATAAAAATATCTTTTCAAAAGTATAATCAAGATTATGTAAGTGTTATGTTCTAAATTCAATCGATTTAGGTTGTAAACGCTTTTAATATATTTAATGCATTTGATTTTGGCGAGATCTATTATTTATTTAAATTAATTTTGTGATAAATAATATTAAATAATAGAATATGAAGATCCAAATTTTTAGGTAATCTGTTAATCACGAGGAGTTGTGATTGTGAGATACAAATTACATATGATTGGATCTTGAATAAACCATGGTCGTAAGTAATAACGAGATACGGATATCGTTAATACAATTAGACCATCACATGTGGCATTTCTTACTTGTGAAGTAAGTAGCTGATCTCACGAGCTAAAGTGTAGTGACACTTAAATGAACACGTGGATGTTTTGTTATAGAACAAAACATTGGAGACCCGCTAAGAGATTCCACATGGATAACTATCTGAGTGTCAATGGCTGATCTCTAACGTTCGGTAGTGGGATTGGTCATTTGATTTGAGGTCGTCGTGGTACCTTATATAAAGACAGTCATACTTTGGCGGTATTGGATATTGCTCTGAAAGGGGCCGCTAATACGACATCGTTCGGGTACGTCAAGAATCGTGTGAAGGTTGTGATTGATCAATAAAGGATTCGTCACTCTTAGATAGTAGGAGATTATGATCTGCGTTTCATTTAATTAAGTCGATGATGAAATCCTTGGTCAAGGTGTACTCATAAGTCGAAAAGGAGTTTTCGATTTATATTGACTTAATAGTGGAGTGAAAGATATAATCGATGATCGAGATTGACACAATTCCATATCTCGTAATTGATTGGATCATATTGACGAAGGGATAATAGTTTCACGGTAAACAAACGAATTTGGTTTTGTCATATCACGTGACATTTCCCGTCACATGTATTGCCCTGACACATTACTAGATGTCAATCAGGGACGAGGAGTGTGAATTGATGATAAATTAAAAGGGTGTATTAATTTATCAATTTTGATTAGATCAAAATAATATTTCACGACGTTGGATATCGTGGTCGAGAACCTAATGGGTCGCACACAAAAGAGAATTGGAAGATTGCAAATTGCCAATTGGTTAATTTAACAATCGTTGGATAAATTAATTAATTGGATTTGTTATTTATATTCTCGAATTAATTAATTAGATTAATTGATTCACGGACCGGGTTTAATTAATTGGATTAATTAAATATTGGACCGAATCGGATCGGGTCCGTTTGGGTTTATATATATACATAGTTAGGGTTTGAGGTCCATAAGATTTTTCCTTATTCTTGCTGGCACAAGAGAAAAACCATAGCAGTTGCAGTCTATTCTCTGTGTGGATTTCATTGGAGGTTGGACAATTGGACAGCTGTGGGAGGCAGATTCAAGCTGCTGGAAAGAAATAATGCGAAGGAGTTTGCAAATTAAAAGAAAATGTATATTTCTTATCACAGTTTTTATTTAAATACAAAGTTGAATCCTGAATGGGAATTGAAATTTGTTAAATTTCGCTGTGCATGTTTAAGTAAATTCCGAACAGATTATTGATTTGATAAATACTGTTGAAGGTTGGAATTCCATAGCTTCCATTATAGTATGCATTTAGCCTCTGTTTGAGCTCCATTGTAATTAGTTTTTGAGAAAATATGCATTTTATAATAGCGATTATTTGCAAAATATGTGGTTAAAAAAGAAAAAATGAATTTATGTATAATATTATTTTATTAAAAAATGTACAATTAAAAAGAAAAGAGAGAAAAACGTATTTTAAAATTAATGAAGCCAAACAGGGGCTTAAAATATAAGAATAAGCTTGTGTGTTTAGCCTCATTTTTCAAAAATCTAAGGTGTGTTTGGTTTGTTGTTTTTGATCTATTTTCAATTTTTAATTTGACAAAATGATGAAAGCACATTCAGTTTGGTATTTCTAAAATTACATTTTCAAAATAATGATAAACTTATAACATAAAACTCATATGTATTTTTTATGTTTTTGAGTGTTTTCAATGAAATTTTTGAAAACAGAAAAATAAGAGTGCGTTTGATTTACTATTTTCGGGACTTTCAATTTTCAATTTACCAGACACTAAAAACGTATTTGGTATGCTATTTTTGAAACCCAATGAATTTTCTTTTTATAAAATTCAAAATATATTTTTTTAATGTTTTAGGACATGTTTGGGCCACATTTTTTTCAAAAAATATATTCTTAAACAGTGATTTGATATTATTTCAACCATACATTCTTCAATAAAATAATATTACACGTAAATCTAAAAATTTTCTTTATTTTTTAACCACACATTTCCCATCAATACACTATTCAAAAATGTGTTCTAAAGAAAATAGTGTGGCTCAAACAAGGGCTTAGTGTTTGTAATGAAAATTCTAAAGATGCTCAAAACATGGAAAACAATAATTTAAAGAAAGTTCAAAAAATTAAAAATTTTAAAAAAAATAAAATTCTAACAACTAAACTTTTAAAATTTTCAAAAAAATAAACTTAAAATAAAATTGGTGAATTTAAAAAAAATTATGAAAAAAGAAAATTATAAAAATTACTAGATAAATAAAAATAATAAAACATAAAAATAGCTCAAGCACTTAATGATTACTTACATAAAAAATTAAAAAATAAATTTTCTAAAAATTTAAAATTAAAGTTATAAAAGTTTCTAAAAAATATAAGTTATAAAAAAATAGTTCAAACTCGTAGCCCTTGTTTGAATATCATTTTTTTGGAAATAAAAAAGGAAAAATGCATTATTAAATATTGTTTGGGCTCATTTCAATCATACATTTTTCAATAAAACAATATAAACCAAATTATTTGTTGTATTTTGCTATTCATAACTAATAATTCTTTAGCTCCTTATCATTTTGGTACATAAAAGTGGTCGTATTTGAAAAGGTCAATGGAAATTTTACAGAAGGGTCTCGTTTGTTTACATTATGAATGGTCATATTTAGCCCATGTTATCCATATTCTCAAAAAGCTCATGACATGTTTGGTTTGTGTTTTAGTTTTCAATTTTAAATTTTGAAAATTTTTGTGTCCGCCCTTGCATGTATAATTGGACAATAAAATGTTGAACTTACAATCATTCAAATAAGTTTTCCTCATGCACGGAACATCTTCTTCTCACAGAAAACAAAGCATCGGAGGCGACCCATAAATGTTGATAAAATGGGCTAGAGATGCAAACTAAATAGGTCTTGAATTTAAAGAAAAAAACCTTTGTAATCCCACAACAAACAATTATAAAGGATTCGACATTCCGTGGATTGAAATGTAAGAACTTGAATTCGAATTCCTCCATACGATCGACCTTCCACCGAAAACTACATGAACTTGAAAAAAAGAACAATAAATTTGTAATTGTTAAGATCTATTCCTGCATGGAAAAAAAGTTGTATACAAGAACCATCATATAGAGTCGTCAAATGAACTTTGAACTTTAACACCAACCACATTCCCGTCCACTTGTATAGCTCCGCACATTTAAGATGCTCGTTAAAAATTATAAATGTAAGATTGTTAAATTGAAAGAGGTGCGACGATCGTTTCCACTCCAAGAGCTCAAATCAAAATATATAAATTAGGTGCATATTGACAAATTAACAACATTTACCTTAGTTGAACAGTTAGGAGGAGTAATTATAGGATCAAGGAGAAAGAATGTGCATCTCCATCTCTTGGGCGTGCTCTCCCCACCCATAGGCTAATGTCGGATTTGTGGCTGACCTTTTACATCATTTATGTTGGTTTGTAACCCAAGTTAAGGTGGAACTTTTTTTTCTTTTTTCTTTTTTCTTTTTTTTTTTGAAATAAACTGTTTCCTTATTTTTACGAGGGAAAATTTGTTTCCTTATATGTCAGTGATTTTTATGAAAATATATCATTTCCTTATTTCACATTATTTCCATCTTTATGTTATGCCACGTACCTATAAATAGTGGTCTTCTCTTTTAGTTTTGTTCAAGCAAGAATTGCTGAGGTCTTGTATTTCTCTCCATATTGTTGATTAATAAAACGTCATGTTTCTGTAATTAACTCTCTTTGTTAATTTATTAACTTTTAACATATGATTATAGTTGCACAATTAGTCCCGTGTGACCATCTAAATCTTTGTTAAAATGTCACATGGCCTCTCGTGGAAACATGACTCGTTTCAAATTTCTGTGTATCGAGCTATATTATGAAACAAAACCTACTTTCATAACGGGACAACTTAACTGAGATTTGGAAATCCTTCACTGGGGACTTATTCTGCAATTATAATGTGAGATCAAGTATCGACTCATTCATTTATAAAGATTGGGGGTAGGGGCTAACTTACTAATTGTGTAATTTATTGGAGACGACTTTGAGAAACAGGCTATGTAAGGGTTGATTTTTGATCTATTTGTTCGACCTGTTTTAACCCGCAGGAGCATGATCAAAACATAATTTATATGAAAATTTGGACAGAGTTTAGGTATATGTGGCCCTTGTTTGATCCCCATTCTTTGGGAAAAAATAATTTTTTTTACAGTGCTTTGACATCATTTCAATCACATATATTTTCAATAAAATAATATTACACGTAAATCTAAAACTTTTCTTTAATTTTTAACCACACTATCAATACACTATTCAAAAATTCATTTTTCTCCAAAAATGGGGCTCAAACAAGAGCATAATGTGGTAAACGATTACGCAAAACAATAGTTAAGAAGGAGTAGAAAATAAAAAATAATCCAAGGCGAGATGTTATCACTTTCCTTAAGACAAATTGCCCCGCTACGGTATTCACTGTGAATGACACTTATCTCTCAAGATACAATGTATTCACAACTTGTGGTAGTAGTACTTCAAACCACAAGAAATATTTGACAGAATTTTCCCTCTGCAAAGGAAATGCTTGAAAATACTATAGAAATAGAAAGGAGATAATTGCAAGAGAAGAATGAGTGCTCAATGCAATTGGTGTATCCAAAATCATGTCCATATGGTCCTATTTATAGATGTAGAAATGGTGCAAATGAAGTAGTGTGAGCCAAAGCATGCATCTTTTCGAAAAGTTGCAACACTTGGCCAAAATTTGCATTCTTTTGAAAGGTTGCAAAACTTCATTTTTTTAAACTTTGGACCGTAATTTCTCATTCATCCGAAATTGATTTCGAGATTCTAAATATACCACAACGATCTACTCAACGAGTAGAATAAGTTGGTATATTCACTTTTATAATTTAACTATCGGATTAAGTCCGATTATTTGGTTGAAGTTGACACGAAGCCACGTCTTTTCATTTTCCACTTTTATACACCTTTTCATTTTCCAATTTTCAGTTATTTATTTGAACCAATTCCAACAATCCCCCATATGAATGAAAATTTGGATACACATATGTAAATGCGATGATATAACACAATGTACAAAGGGAGCGAAAAAAAACTGCATCAGGGATTGTGGTTTTTGACCTTGAACATCCCTTAGTGAAATACTATCTGACTTACTCAGCTAATTGGTGAACCATAGGTTTTGAACCACTTAGCCTTTGGTGTAAGCCAAAATAACAGTACTCACACAGACACCTTTCCTATTCTGTACTTAGTTCTCATGACTTGGTTCATTTTGGCCATGAACCCTTCTTGGTTTCATAAGTTTTTAGAAAATTTAAGCCTTAAACAATTCTCATCGAAGTGGCCCCATTTCACACTTACATAAGTAACCTCCTATTAAGAGATTTCTGCCCTACTCCACTTGATTTATTCGAGATATAGGAATCATTAAAAGATAATATTAACCTATATCCACTCCGAAAAAATAGCACTTTAGTATCATAAGAATGAGTTAGGATTTCTAATTTCCTAATACTTCATTAAATTTTCACAACTTAGTTATCCCTTTGAACCAAGATCTTGGGATCTCCAGTCAACAAGGTAGGGTTATCATTGTAAAAACTCTTACTTAGTAGGCTTTAATCTTATTCATCTCGATAGGCAACGTACTTGATCTCTAGGCAAACTTTTTGTAAGTGGATCCGCAATATTCTCATTTGGTTTCACATAATTTATGGAGATAACGTTATTTGAGATCAGTTGCTTGATAGTGTTGTGTCTACGATGAATATGTCTAGACTTACCATTATACATGCTGCTTTGAGCCCTTTTAATTGTCGATTGACTATCACAATGTATACTTATCGCAAGTACTGGCTTGGGCTAACATGAAACATCTTCTAAGAAATTTCGAAGTCATTCTGCTTCTTCCCCAACTTTGTCAAAAGCAATAAACTCAGATTCCATCGTTGATCGAGTTATGCATGTTTGCTTTGTTGTTTTCATGATACAGCAGCTCCACCAATGGTGAATACATAACTACTAGTGGACTTGAAATCCTTCATATCGGATATTCAATTCGCATCACAATATCCCTCTAGTACCATGAGATATTTTGTGAAGTGTAATCTATAAGTTAAGGTATACTTCAAGTACCTTAGAACTCTCGTCAAAATCCTCCAATGATCATTGCTTAGATTATTTGTAAATCTCCTAAATTTATTTACAGTAAAAGCAATATCCGGTCGAGTGCAGTTTGTAATATATATAAGACTGCCAATTATTTGTAAATACCTTAGTTGTGATATGCTTTCTCCCGTATTCTTGACTAAATCCATACTCGGATTAAGAGGAGTTCTCGCAGGACTTTCTTCAAACACTTCAAACTTCTTAAGTGCTTTTTTCTGTATGGTGAGATTGTGCAAGTACAATTTCATCCTGCGTTCCGGAGATTTTAAGCTCTAGGATTACATCTACGACACCCATATCTTTCATAACAAAATGCTTTGTTAGCATCTTTTTGGTGTTAAGCGACATTTCGTGACTATTGCCCATTATTAACATGTCGTCCATATATAGACATACACTTACATAGCATTCGGTGTATGTTTAATATATACACATTTGTCTCATTCATTGATCTTGAATCCATTTGACAACATTGTTTTGTCAAAATTTTGGTGCTATTGTTTAGGAACCTGTTTTAATCCATATAAGGACTTAACAAGTTTACATACTTTGTGTTTTCGGTTAGGAGAAACGAACCCTTCGGGTTACTTTATGTAAATCTCCTCTTCTAACTCACCGTTTAAGAATGCCCTTTTTACATTCATTTGATGAATATCAAAATTATGTATTGTCGCAATTGCAATTAACAACCTTATCGATGTGATTCTTGTTATGGATGGTAGGTATCAAAGAAGTCAAATCCTTCTTTTTGCTTATATCATTTAGCAACCAATCTGACCTTATATTTATCAATTGATCCATCATATTTCAATTTCTTTTTGAATATTCATTTGCATTATAAAGGCTTGTTATCGGGAGGTAAATCAACCAATTCCCACGTATGATTTTGTATTATAGAATCTATCTCGCTATTGATGACTTATTTCCAATGCGGTACTTTCGGTGTAGATATTGCTTAATTTAAAGTCTTTGTATCATCATCTACTATGTAGGTTAAAAAATTGGGTCAAACGTCTTGGAAGTCCTCGCTCTTTTAACATGCCTTAGTTCTTCCTCATTTGAAATTTCATTGATAGTTTCATATGTTCTTTTGTTATAACTCATATTTTCTTTATATTTGCAATGAAGAATATTTTCAAAAAATGTCGTATTTCTTGATTCAATTACGGCCCCTTCGTGTACGTCTTGTATTTCGAATTTGTATACAATAAATCGATATGCACTACTATTATTGGTGTATCCAATAAATATGCAATCTATCATTTTAGGACCGATTTTTACTTATTTAAACTCAGGTATCTCAACCTTAGCCAAACACCCCCATACTTTCAAGTATTTGTAGGATGGATGATGACATTTCTATAGTTTATATGGTGTCTCTTCTATTTTCTTAAAAGATATTTTATTAATAAGACTATTTGCCGTTAAAATAACCTCCCCCACATGTTCTGAGGTAAACCCAAAATTCTTAACATGGCATTAATAATTTCTTTAAGTGTTCGATTTTTACGTTATGCAACACCATTTGATTGAGGAAATTAAGGTGCCGTTGTTTGATGAACAATTCTATGTTCAGAGCGGAAGTCTTCAAGTAGTGCCCCATATTCACCTCATCTATCACTACGAATATTTTTTATTTGTTTTTCAAGTTGTGTTTCAACTTCAGCCTTATAGGTTTTGAATACACCTAAGATTTCATTTTTACTTCACAAAAGAAAGACATAGCAAAACTTTGTACAATCATCAATAAATATCACAAAATATTTCTTACCACCTCGAGTTTGTACAAATTTTAAATAGCATACATCGCTATGGATCAATTTAAGAGGTGTTGTGTTCCTTTATATTGAATGGAACGGTGTTTTAGCTAATTTTGTTTCAACACATACTTCACATTTATGATTATGGTTGATTTTATTCGTCGAAATTAAACTTTGATTTATAAGTTTGTGCAACGATTTATAATTCACATGTCCTAATCGATTATACCACAAATATGAAGGCTCAAGCAAATAAACAAAATTTATAGTTTTATTTATAACAACTTGTTTCTGTACAATTGTAAGAACATTCAACTTGAACATTCCATCACACATGTATAATTTTCCTACATACATCTCATTCTTAGACAACACAAATTTATCGAAAATAAATACAGGTTTAAAACCTTTCTTGCTAAGTAGAGACCCGGACACTAAATTCTTTCATATTTCCGGCACATGTAGGATATTGATGAGGATGAGTTCTTTTCCAGATGTCATCTTCAAAGTGACTCTGACAAGACTCTGCCTTGTCCTTCAACTTTAGAACTTGCAGAGCTTTCCATGTATGGTTGTTCCCCATTTAATTCTTGATAGTTGGAGAATATCGCCTTATCCGCACACACATGACGGTAGTGTCGGTGTCAATTCATCATTCTCTAGTATTTCCAATTATGTTGCATTCGGACACTACCGCAGATAAACTCATTTCTTACAGTCCGTCGAATGGAGTGTCATTTGCAACCATGTGTGTTTGAGCATTCTTCTTTGACTTTCGACATTTACTTGAACGATGTATAATCTTGCCACAGTTGTAACAATTCCCTTGAAACTTATTAGCTTTCTTGGAATTGTCTCTTCGCTATGCATAATTAGGAGCCTTTCGTTTCTTATTTGTTCGCTTTGGTTATATTTCAACAAAGTTTGCACCATCTTGATCAATCGACATTCATTCGATTTTTCGGTTGTCCTCTTCAATCCTCAAGCGCACGATCAATTCTTCCAAATTCATTTCCTTGCATTTGTGCTTGAGGTAATTTTTGAAATCTCTCCACAAGGAGGGAGTTTCTCAATAATAGCTAATAAGTGTGTTTTTACACACTTATTTAACACTTTTTGGAACTTTATTATTGATAAAATTGAGTAGATTTCTATTTATAATTGTGTAATTGTTACTTTTGTAGGCCAAAATCCCGAAAAGAAGTATAACGAGCGAAAAGAGAAGGAAAAGGACTTGAAGTGCAATTATGGAAGGGCCTAAATGTAATAAAAGTCAAAATTTGAGGACCAAATTGCACTAAATGAAAGTTGAAGGACCTAATCTGCAATTTCGAGATTTTTTGTTCAACATTTTTATTATTTTATCCTTATTTTATTCTAAATATTTTTAGGATATTTATGTTGTGTCTAATAATATCTTTTTTATATATATATTATATTTTATTCTAGATATTTTTAGGATATTTATGTGTCTAATAATATCTTTTTTTTATATTATATTTTATACTTATTCCATATACATACTAATATAACTTGGTAAGTAAAAAAAAAAATTCCCCAAACTCTTTCACTTTTCTCTCTATCTCTCTTGGTCTCTCTCTCTCTTTTTCTTGATTTTTCGTCTTTTAGTTTTATTTTCTTTTGTTAATTTTAGTTTTATTTTGGGAATCAAGTGGATATAGCAAGAAGATCATTAAGGAAAGCTTGAAGAATACATTGAAGGAATTACAATTCGTATTTAAAAGGGTTTTATCTCAACTTTTGTATTCCTTTCATTTAGTTCTTCATGTTTGTAATGATATGTTTATGAGAATCTCTTTGTTATTTTGTTAGAATGATGAACTAAACAAGTTTATGTTGGAATTTATGTATTAGCTTAACCTATTTTCATTAATATCGTGTTATATGTTGTTAGATATGCATTTGTTATCAAAATATTGGTGTATTAATTATCATGTTTAAGATTACTACATTTATTTGACGTCAATAGATGTTGTGGTTAGGTAGTTGCGTAATTATTGAAAAATAGTTGCACACAATGGACCGAAATAATTAATACCATAGGTTTGTATGGTTTCGACTATACGCGTTTAGGTATCTAGACATGTATACCTACCCTATGTGACCCGTTGAGTTATTTTCACAAAAATTGAATGCAGTTGTTTGGTTTAGAACGACATATAAATATGTCAATGCCAAGCAATTAGGGTTGATATCGCTCGACAGAGGTTATTGACTAATTTTGGAAAATTGGGTCTAACCACATAGTTTGGTAATTTGCATCCACGCATAATTGGCTTGAAAAGGGTTAAGCGAAATCATAAATTCCAACATCTTTTAAAATCAAACTTTTCCACTTTTTAAGTATTATTTAAGTATTTTAAATCAAAATCGAGTTTTCGCCTTTTTATAGTTTTTAAAATCGAACTTTTAAATGTGTCTATCTTTTTCGTTAATTTGAAACAAATACACTCGTAATTGAAAACAACACTCTCTGAGGGATCGATTGGGACTTAAAAGGTCCATTATACTACTTGATTGCGACCCGTGCACTTGCGGCGTGCCATTTAATACCGATCAATGGCAGCCACTCGTAATGATTCACTCAATTCCATTTTCTATGCATGGATGTCGTGCAACAAGATTTGAATCTCTTGTACTTGGCTAATCACAATTTTGGAATCCACCATCTTGTAGTCCAAAAATTTGTCGACGATGAACTTTTTTGTTTTGACATCATTGGTCTTGTACTTTGTCTCCAAAGAATCACATAGTTCCTTGACTGATTCTTTTGAACTATACACCATATATAGTGTATTATCCAATCTATTTAGGATATAGTTCTTGCATAGGAAGTCCAAGTGTTTCCATCCATCCAAAGCAATAATCGATTCACAATTATTTTTTCTTCTTGTACAGCCGGTACAGTTTCCTTTAGAAACTTAGCCAAATTAAGAATGTTGAGATAAAACAACATCTTTTGTTGCCACCTCCTGAAGTTCACTCCTGTAAATTTTTTCGACTTTTCCCCATGTGGGGTAGTAGTATTATGCAACGGTACAGCTACGGGGGTACCACATTATTGGAACCATTTTGACTTGACGAAGTCCTGATGGTAGTCATTTGTGTTACACAAACAAAAGTTCAACAAAATGATAGTAATATCGGTGGAGGAATAGTACACAGAGCACTATTCAAGCAAAGTAATGGTTTGTCCACAACCAACCAAAAGACACAAGAATTTTTGTCCTAAGAGTGTTGGAGACGACTTAGAGAAATGGGCTATGTAATTGTTGGTTTTTGATATATTTGTTCGACCAGTTTTAATCCGTAGGAGCGTGATGAAAACACAATTTATATGAAAATTTGGACGGAGTTTCAGTATACTACGCAAAACAAGAATTAAGAAGGAGTAGAAAATAGAAAATAATCCAAGATGAGACGTTATCTCTTTCCTTAAAACAAATTGCCCCGTTACGGTGCTTATGGTGAATGACACTTGTCTCCTAAGATACAATTGATTCACAACTTATGGTAGTAGCACTTCAAATCACAAGAAATCGACGAATTTTTGATAGAATTTTCCTTCTACAAAGGAAATGCATGAAAATGCTACATAAATAGAGAGGAGATAATTGCAAGAGGAGAATGAGTGCTCAATGCAACTGGTGTATCCAAAACCATGTTCATAAGGTCCTATCTATAGATATAAAAAGGGTGCAAATGAAGTAGTGCATCCTTTCGAAAAGTTGCAACACTTGGCCAAAATCTATATCCTTTCGAAAGGTTGCAACACTTCATTTCTTCAAACTTTAGACTGCAATTTCTCAATCATCCGAAATTGATTTCAAGATTCCAAATATATCACAACAATTTACTCGACGAGTAGAATAAGTTGGTCTATTTACTTTTGTAATTTGACTAGCGGATCAAGTCCGAATATTTGGTCGAAGTTGACACGAAATCACACTTTTTCATTTTCCAATTTTCAATAATTTATTTGAACCAATTCCCACATAATTTTCCAAAGCTATCACAAATTTCTCTGAACGAAAAGACGGTTCTAATTTTTGATTGTTTATTGTCAACTAGGATAAGCATTGTTACTGTCGGCTTTTGGAAATCCTAGCCAACGTTTGGGCTTATCACAGTGCACGGGAGATGGTTTATATTGATCCTGAACTTGGTTTTTCGGAAGAGCAACACCCTATTAAACAGTGAAAAGGATTTATGGGCGAAGTACTTCAGTATTACGTTATTGAAAAGTATGGATGAAGACCTTACAGAGGAGGCTGCAGATAATAATGACCATCCATATAAAACATGGTTTTGGCTCGGCTCGAGCTTTTTTTTTTGCCTCAGTCGATTCGAGCAAAAGCTCGGCCAAAAAATAAAGACTCAATCAGAACTTTCGGCTTGAGCTTTGTCGAACTGGCTCGTTTTTATTTTTATTTTTTCATAGCTATAGTTGCCAAACAAAGCTGCATGTTTGACAGCAGATTTGCTGCCTATTGCCTCAACAGGCAGTTATAATCTGTTGTCTATGAATCGGCTCGGCCCAGTAAATTGGTGACCCGGGCCCTTGACTGGGCCTGGCCAGTCCGATTTTAAATAGTTGCAAGTGGCCCAGTCAAAATTCGGATTTGACTGGGACAATGGGCGATTTTTGAATATTTTTGGGCCGGTTCAGCCCGATTCGACCCAGTTAATTTTTAAACTAAATTTCAAAACTCTTTTACATTAAAATTGTAGGTACCAAAGATTTGAATCCTTGACCTTTAAATAAGTAGAACACAACTTTACCATTAGTGCAAGCAACACTTTATCATCTTTTGTTTAATAAATTATATCTAACCTCTGAATAATTTGCTATTTTTAGAAAAATTTTTAAAGCAAATAATTATTTTATATACTTATTTTGTTTGAAAAAAATCAATTTTAACTAATAACTATGGTCTCAACAGGTAGCTTAATTTTTATTTTTAAATTTAAATGGGTTGGCTCCCTGAAATGGGACTTGACTCGAGCATTGGCTTGGTGCTTTCGAGCTTTGAGTCGGATTGACTCAAACTTTTATTGAATTGAGTCACGAACGATGTGAGCCTACGAGCATTTGACATCTCTCCTCTCCAATAATAAAGCCCCAATTTTCTCCCTCCAAAACCCTACCCCAACTCGAAACTACAAACGCAAAAAGAAACCTCTTATCTCGTCTCCTCTCCATCAGAATCCAATCCAATGGCTGTAAGTATTCGTTAGTCCTCCGCATTTACTTAGTTTCGATTCTTTTCATGAGTATTGGCTTGATGTTCGATCTGTAGCTACTGATGTTTAACTATGTTTAAATAATGAGTTCCAAAAAAATATAAAAACAAAAAAGAACGATGTTTAAATTTGTTTCTTAGTACCATTTTTGTATTTATTCTTGTATTTTAGTGAATGGAGACATTTTCTGGATTCTGCTTATTTTAGTAATATATGATAAATTACTACCTTTTGCAGTTTGGAATTATTTGGTCGTTTTGCAATCCGGCAAATGGAATTGGTGATAGGCTATTTTTTTTTTTCCTTGGTACAAAATATAACCTTGACCCTAGGTAATATGGGCATTGCTATAGTTAGTGATACAAGTAAAGTTTTCGAATTCCGGTTTTGAATTGTAGTGTTAATCTGCAATACTAAAGGGTATGCGTGTGAGCATGTGTAATCAAGAACATGTAATTGGGCTTTGTGCGACTTGTCTTTATCTTTAATGATTTGCAAATTGGGTTCACCACGGTTAATCTAAAGCCTCGAAAGATCAAGCATATTTGGTAGCTCTAAGGTACAGTGTGAGTGATAATGGCTGAATGTGTTACTGCAAACTGGATTAAAAATAGAAATTGAGGATTCCTTTTTTCTTGTGTCTGAGTTAATGTTTATATAAGCATAAAACAGCATGGAATTTCTGCGTTCTATTTTTTTCCAACAGGATCTGAGGCCTTAGCTCAGTAGAATTTCGTAAAAGTCCATTACATCCTTCAAAAGGGTTGGAATGGGGACTTCTAGGACTTTGAGCCCCATTCTTCAAGCACGTAGTGGGATCAAATAATTTGTGATTCCATGTTTTCTATGAACACATTCGTCCTGCTACTTAAGAAAGCTGTATCAGACAATGGTTGAAACTTTGTTACTATAGCCATCTAAAAATTAAGATTACTTGTCTTATTATTGAGGTCAGCTTGACAGAAAGTCAGGTGTTTATTTTCTATATGGTAATAATGGTGGATTCCTGTCGGATAATATATGTTTTCTAATCTCATAATTTCTTGTGGTCTTGCTTTTTTTTGGGTGTTGGTGATGGGTCTCATACCGCTTCCTCTCATCCTGTATTTGTAGTAACAAACAAGATCAGCTATGGATGTGTTCTTCTCTAAATTTATTCTTGAGTCTCAATTCCTCACAAACAAAACTGGGTCAGGTCGGTACTTAGAGCTAGAGGTGGATCTGACTTTGGTGTACTATTATAATCCTTTAACTTATTCTTGCAAAGAAATGATATTGTAGCTGACAAGAAAAGGATATCTCTAGTGTATGCTGTTGCTTTTAAATAAAAAAATTCACAGGAGTATTGTTTTCTTGGCAATTCTTCATTTTGTAGATTAGAATCTGTCATTTCTAATAGTTAATCATTCCTAGGATGGAGATGGTATATTATCGCAGCTGAAAGTTGCTGCATGAAAATCAGAACATTTTTCTTAATTATTATTAATTAAAGATGTTTTTGCATGTCATTAAGATTAGTGCATTATGATGTGATTTTCTTAGTATAGTTTGTAGTGTTATGAAAATTCTTTATTCTTTATACTTGTAGACTGTTCCTGTTAATCCCAAACCTTTCTTGAACAATCTGACCGGGAAGCCTGTCATGGTAAAACTCAAGTGGGGAATGGAATACAAAGGTAGTGTTCCACACACCATTTTCAATTTTTTATGCAGTACTTGTGGCCACCTAATATCCATAATTATATTCCATTTGTCTACGTCATAATGAGATTACTTTTTTTTTTTTTTTTTTTTTTTGAATTTTACTTTCAGGTTTTCTTGTCTCTGTGGATTCATACATGAACTTGCAGGTATTTCTGTTTACTTTGAATTCATTTGCATTTAGATTTATGCTTATTAGGTCATGCCCTAGTCGTTGAACTCCCGATCCGGCTCTTCCTATCTTGTGATTTCACGATCCAAAAATGAAAAAATGATCCGATCCTACTGTCGGATCTTAAATTTGTCGGATGTTAGGGTCTCTTTGTTATATTGTAATGATCCTAGCGATTCTAACTATCCTAACGATCCTTTATTTGTTTTATCATTATGGACATTCTAGCTTCATTTTTAATAAATTAAGTAGGTTAGGCTATTATACACTTGGGTTGAATTTCATTTTGAATTAAGAACTTATCAAAACTATAAATTAAAAAAAAAAAAAAAAGGCGAAACAAAACTGTAAAAATTAGAATCCCCCATTGTGAAAAGTATTATCCTTCGTTTGTCATTTTATGTAAAAATTGACGACGACATTCGTTCATCACTTTAAGAGAGTTCATTTGCATTTTGCTTTTTAACCTTGGGTCATCGCTATGTGGTGCTTGCGAACTTGTGCAGGGCAGTTGGCTTTGAAGCGTTTATAATTTGAGAATATGCTGAAAGGGATAAATATTCATATATCTAAGCTTAAATTTATCTTTCGTTTACAGTGTTATTTCATTGTAACCTACTGGGAACTAGCCTCAAATTGGTTAAGTAATCTCCCCTGTTATTCGAGTTATAATGTCTCTGACATCAAGTGTGTATATAGTGGGTAATTACTCTCACATTAGGTGGCTAATTTGCAGCTATTGAGCCACCATGTTCAGCCCAATTTGGAATATGAACTTGTGTAAATTTATCATTTTGACTCATTTGCATGCTGTAAAATGTTTGCAATAAAACTCGTATAATATTAGCATTGATACTTTTCATTTTGATGCTGTAGTATATAAATTTGTAGCATGCTGCAAAATAGCTCCTTTTAAAGGTCTTTTAAGCGCACTCAAACATGCTCTTGAATATCTGTGTACAGTAATTTACCAATATTAAGTTTGGCAATTTTATGAAGCTATGGAGACCAGAGTGAGCATCAGAGCATAAAAAATAATAAGGCTTTGTTTGAGCCACATTATTTGAAAAATATACATTCTTCAACAGTGATTTGACATCATTTCAGCCATACATTCTTTAATAAAATAATATTACACGCAAATCCAAAACATTTTCTTATTTTTAACTACACATTTCCCATCAATATACTATTCAAAAATGCGTTTTCATTCCAATAATGTGGCTCAAACAAGGGCTAAAACAGGTAGTGATAATATATTTCAAATAACAAATAAATGAAAAGAAAAGATGTTTAACATGTATATAATAAAATGAGTTGGATTGTGACTACATCAAGGGAGGTTTTGTACTCCTTGTTCAGTACATATTAGTTACAGCCTATTTTGAGATTGATGTAAAATATTTTTGGCAGCTGGCAAATGCTGAAGAATATATTGATGGACAATTCAGTGGAAGTCTTGGAGAAATCTTAATCAGGTAGTCAGATAATTACCATTCATTTTTTACTATTACCAATATAATCATCTTGAATATCACGAGTTTAGTATTCCCGTATCAGAATTATCATAAATTAATGTGCCCTTGTAAATATTTAACATACTTGTCTGTGGTTTAAACATCCAAAGAAGATTGTTGGAGTGATACGCTTAAACCACAGTTCCATCTTTTCTTAAAAAAAAAAAATAATAAAAAAAAAATAAAAATAAAAATGAAGATTTGGACACGGTTGCTTTCAGAATTATTAAATTTCTTAAGCACTTAGATGAAGTTCTTTCTGTTACTCCCAGTGCAGTCAGATCATGCCATGCAATAACTTCTTTTGGCTTTTGTTTTATGTTCTATTCTGAAATGTTTTCTTGTGGTCGTTTGGGGGTGAGTGTTATTAAAGTACGTAGCCTGGTATAATTGATAAGATGCACTACTAGGAGTTAGAGAGAGATTATGGTGGTAGATCATTCTGAATGAGTTGGATTGTTTCAATGGGAGGTAAAAACCTTAGAATAAAAAAAGAAAGAAATGCTGTAGCCATGCATTCCTTTTTTTGAGAGTTTTCATGTTAGACGGTCTTGTTCCCGATGCTCCAAAAGGCAAAGATGTTAAATGAGACTTGTAATAATCTTGTCTTCTTTACAGGATCATGATTTACTTTAGCTTAGCATCATTTGGTGAAATGAAGAATAATCCGAGATATATGGCATTTTTTGTAGGGAGAATACTCAGCAGTACTAAGGAAGAAAAATAAGCTGGAATTATGTTCACAAAAATTCTTGGTCTCCTTGCACATTTTTTATCTCGTTGAACATCGAGCAACTATGCCATATTTGATACGAGCAAGTATTAGTTGGGTAGAACTGGAGGTGTTAATTGGAAGGAGTTTGTTACCAGTGTTCGGTAGGAAGAGAAAATGGAAGGTTAAGGATGTAGATGGAAACCTTGCTTGCCACTCATTTGAATCTGCTGCATATATATTAAATACCTAGTGCTGTCTAGAAATTAGGTCCCATAGGCACAGACGTGCATTTATGTGACTTTTCATAAAATTGATTGCACAATTTTGCATTTTCTTGCTTGCTAGTTCCTATCAATTTTCATCCAATTAGAAAGAGGGTAAATCAACATTATATATTTTGAAGACGGGGTATCCTGTATAGCGTATTCTTAAAAAATGATGTGGCATTTACAGATAATTGAACTGTGCCTTCGGCATTCAACACTCTTTGATTTTATTTTCTGTATATGTAAAGTATTAATTTCAGTATCATTAAAATACAGCATTTCAAATCAAACAGGGATATTGACTAAGAGCATGCTTGTATTAAGCTTTAAAAAATGTAAAAGTCACTTTTAATTAATCTTTTGTTTCCAAACATCCCCTGGCATGTCTGCTATGCCTTAATAAAAGTAACTTCGTGGGTGACTTTTTTCTTTCCGTTTATATTTGGATAACTTATTTTAACTCTGTTTTTTTTCTTAATTTGGAATTAAATTTCAACTTACTGTCAACATAAATAACATATTTTCAAATTCGGCCGATAAAAAAAGGTTGAATAGTTACTTGTAAGTAAACTTTGTGGGCTTTGGCTGAACATGCTCTTAAAAATTGGATCCTTGACTACCTTAGTTAAAGAGTTTCACATGAGGAGTAACTCATATTCTGTGCGTTTCTTCTGCAGGTGTAACAATGTTCTCTATCTTCGTGGAGTTCCGGAGGATGAAGAAATTGAAGAAGCAGATCGAGACTAGATTCTTCGACTTGTACTATTTTCTTGTTCGGAAAGCAGAATTTTATCTCTTCTTTGTCATGCGCTTATATTGAATACCAAAATTAAATGATCTTTTATGTCATTGCTAAGATTGCCATTAGTTAACTCGGTATGGCTCGACTAGATATTATTATGCATAGATCATAATGGATTACAAGGATTAAGGACTAATGGCTGGATATCTAATGGTGAAATTGTTAAATTGTCGTGTAAGCCCTTTGATTTTCGATTGCATTATTTTTTACTAAACAGTTATCTTAATATTATTAACTTTAGTAAGTTCGTTACTTCCAGTATCAATGTGCAATAATCCACAAAAACCTGTACAAAGTGAAAATGTAAATTCTGGCATCAGTTCAACTTGGAATCCAGTATTTATTGATGTAATACTTGAATTTTTATTATTGTTTATTAATTGGACATATTTTAGGCCTAGAATACGATTTTATGAATGTGATTAATGTTAATTAGGGTCATTAGTTGCAAGAATATCTTTTGGCTAGTTTACTAATTTTTGAGGAGTTGAGGGACAAAATTGCAATTTAAGATAACTTGCATATTGGTGTTTTTCAGGAACAAGATATCATCTTTAGGTGATCATAAGCTAATAAGCTGGATTTTGATGTTTGGAAAGCATTATCGCAATTTCTGGAAAGTTTGGAGCCAATTCGTAATTTTGCTATTCCTGAGGGACTAAAGTGCCAAATTCAGATTTGTTTTATTTAAAAAAAGGAAAAAGAAAAAATGAAACATTGGAAGTGCAAGTTTTTCAGCAGCCTTTGTTTAGTATTGATATTTTATCTTCAATTTTTTGGGCGATTAGAGATGAGGTTATAAACTTATAATTAATCAAAACCCTAACAAATTGAAATTATTTTGCAACCAAATTTCAACCCATTCTTGATTTTGGCGGGACCGTTTCCTGTCCGAGTGGGAGGGGCTGATTTCGGCCCCTCTGCCCATTCTAGCAGGCATAAAGACCCTGTTTGGGTTTGGCTCTTTACTTTTAAAATTTGTTATCAACCACACATAATTTTCATTAATTTTTCAATTACATATTTCATCAACTTTTTTTCAAAATTTACTAAAAATTGAATTTTTATCTAAACCAAATAGAGGTTCAATAAACTCTTAAAGGGTGTCCTCAATTGAAATTGAGATAAATTTTAAAAATCTTTTTAAATTTAAGTGTTTTCAGTTGAGTTTTTAATGAAATTCACTAAAATTTAGGAATTCCCAATTGAGATTTTAATAAAATTCAATGAAATTATCTTCAATAACTACTAAATTTATAAAGATTTTCTTAATAAAAGAATTATTAAAAGATTTGGATTGATTTTAAGCTTAAAAATATATATGATCAAGTTTAGATTCTTATAAAATTTATGGAAATTTATTTAAATTTAGGAAAGTCAGAAATTGGATAATTAGATACATAGATATTGCATTGACAAGTGTCATATGCATGGCCTTATAAACTACGTTCGGGCGTCGTGCCTCACTTTTTACTTCCTCCCATTCAACAAGCATTCACTTCCTTTTTCAACTCAAATCAAAATTTTCACTTTCTATCAACTTGCAAGTTGCAACTCTTTGTTTCGTTGCCGCCACAGTTTAATGGCGTTGGCAGATTTACACACCAAAATTGACCTTCAAAATTCTTCACAACTCTCCTCTTTGTCAACCCGGCTTTCTTATAACCGCCGTATCAGTCTTAGGCCGCTCCCTCAGCCCCATAATTCAAGAATATGCTGCTCTGTAACCTCAAAGTAAACTACGTTTTTTTTTTCCCCCCCTTCACTTTTTGGATTCTTTTGGATATAAACGTATAATAAGTGTTCGACTGCTAGTATGGTTATGCGGTGGATTTTTTTCAGGGAAGTTCAAGCACCAGTGACTGTAAACACTGAGGAACCCAAGAAGAAACCTGATTGCTATGGAATCTTTTGTCTTACTTATGATCTCATGGCTGTAAGTTTTCCAATATCATATGGGCTTATTTTACTTATTTTGTGAACGTGTTCATTCTGTTTGAACTTTTGACTTATAGTAAGCCTTGGCTAATTGACGGAAAATGGGTAAGAGAAGCTTTGATAAAACTATGAAATAGTTTTTGATGTGTCTTATTAGTCGTACAGTAGTGCTTGTGGTCTACTTGTTTTTGTAGACATAAGTGCTGTTTCCTGAGGTGTAGGTAGTTCATGAAATTTAGAGCACTTCTTGGCTTTGATCTGTAGTAAACCTGGTTGAATTGTGGTGTAGTAGTGTAAGATACAAGAACAGAGAGAGATTTTTGTGCAGCTGGAGGGGAACGCGGAGGGCGGAGAGATATTCACTTTGTTGAAGTCATTAGAACTGATTATTTAGGCTTTATTTAGTTGAAATAACTGGATTTATACTTTTGGTATTAAGATAGGGTCAAACTTTATTTCTTCCTTGTTTTGAGGAAACAAATTAAGGAAAAGAACGCTACCTAAATTGTAACTGCCATGTGTTGCATTAATCTATGCTGAAGCTCCTGTCGTCTCTTGCAAATGCTGTTTCTAGATGAATGATTAGGGGCAAGTCCAGGAAAGTTAATCGAGGTCCTGGAGTAGACAACAGAGCATATGAAGAAATCAGGTAGCAGAGACTATAATCTTGCTGTACAGTATTCTTGCAACTTGCATTTGCCAAACACTAAATTTAAACTCCTTTCTCAAAGTCATTTTCGAAAGAACGCTTTCGTAAAGTACCTTTTGTGACAAAACTCTACAACGAGAGGCCCAAAATCTTTTGAGAATTCATTTCATATTAATGATTATACCTGACCATTTGCAAATATTTTCTAGTCTTGGTTTTGTGGCAACTATTATAAATACACTCTCGAGAACTTTGGGGTAAGAGAAATTTTTTCTTTTTAATCAAAGTCTATGAAGTATTAGGCATTTGTTAAGTCAGATGAAACCTAAAGAGATCAAGTTATTCCATATAGGACTTTTTCAGCTCGTAATATAACTGTAGCTGCAAATTATTCTTGGATGCAAGTGACTTATGTTTAATATCCAAATCTTATTCTAACTTCGTGTTGAGAACTTTTATCCATACCATACACCAAAAATTTGTATTCATACTGTGTTTGCCATGATAACAGAACTGATAAGCAGGTAGAATATCTCTGAATTGGAATTATTGCTCTTTCACCGCATAGTCCACAGTATAGATCTTATTAGGATATTAACCCCAAAAAATCTGAAAATGACAGTTACATGTAGCATCTGTTCAATGTTGTGCTAAATGATTTGTTAGACTAACAGGAAGAAGGAATAAACTTGTGCCTATTAAATTTTGGAAGGGGGCAAGCATTCCTTTTAATTAATATGTTAATTCAATTTTTTTTTTTTTTTTTTTTTTGTGCTTTAACGTATACACAGGGAGAGGAGACAAAGTCTTGGAAGAAACTGATTAATATTGCTATCTCGGGTGCAGCCGGAATGATTTCCAATCATCTCCTTTTCAAGGTAGAAAATGTTTTTCTTTAAATCTTTGTTGAGTTGGATCATCCTAAACAATGGTAGCATCTATAATTGTTGCTTCTTCGAGGCAAACGATTAAGCATCATGTTTGGCTAAGCTAAAAAGTGAGTCAAAATTCGTTTTTGAACATTTTTGAATTTGTAACCTTTTTCTTACTTAAAAGTAAACAAAGTTACTTGTTTTGATTGTAAGGTTAAAGTTACTTTTAAATTAAGTAACTTAATAATTTCCAACTTTGATCAATAAAAAACAGTTATTTACTTATAAATTGAAATTACATAATTGACAAACATGCACTTAGATCCATGAAATCGTCGAATTCCTGTTCTCAACATATAGATGCTTTATATCCTGATTCCTGCAGTATCTGTCCTCTGCTGCTTATGATTAAAGTAATGGAATGATAATACATGAAGCCTTTTTGTTACTAAAGAAAAATTACCTTCTATCCATGAATAAATTAATCATTCTGATGATTAACACAGTAGTTGCAACATCATTATGGCACAAAACTCAGTATTTTTTACAAGAATTTGTTACATATGGCAGCTAGCTTCTGGTGAGGTGTTTGGGCCAGATCAACCTATTGCGTTAAAACTATTGGGGTCAGAGCGATCATTCGAAGCTCTCGAAGGTAATTTAAGTAGTTGCCCTCACTCTCCCTTCCAAAATCCAAAATGAGTGCGAATATAAATTATCAAGCAACAAATACAGGTAGTTTTTTACTATGTTGAAGTATGCCCATTTTCCTAGATAATTGTCTAGTAAATTGTTGAGAGAGAATTATATAATATAATCTTAAGTTGATACCAATTTCTCTAAACTTCATACAATCTTGTAAAATTTTCCACCTACAATGTTATACATGAATTCTGGAAGCTGACTGCATTTCTACGGAATATGAAATTTTAAGTTTTTTCAAGATTGCAATTACTGTATTTATTAGCTAATTAATATTTTACCAACATATTTCAGGTGTAGCAATGGAACTTGAGGATTCCTTGTTTCCTCTGTTGAGGGAAGTGAGTATCGGCATCGATGCTTATGAAGTGTTCCAAGATGCAGATTGGGCACTTCTGATTGGAGCAAAACCTCGTGGCCCTGGAATGGAACGGGCTGACTTATTAGACATAAACGGGCAAATCTTTGCGGAGCAGGTGTTTTCTTTTTCTTAAAAATCAACATAAGTTGGGCATTTTCATGTTTACGAATCCTAGTCATTTTAGTTTCTTAAAATGTAAACATATTAATATAGTTATATTTCGATACAGGGAAAAGCTCTCAATGCTGTTGCGTCCCGGAATGTCAAAGTTATAGTGGTGGGGAATCCATGCAATACAAAGTAATGCAATATTTCTCTTTTGCTTGATGCCAAGTTTTTTTTAACTTCCACTGATGCGTTACTAATTTATTTTCCTTCTTTTGAAGTGCATTGATCTGTCTGAAAAATGCTCCAGATATTCCTGCAAAAAATTTCCACGCTTTGACTAGATTAGATGAGAATAGAGCAAAATGTCAGGTCTGCCAACCATGTTAAGATAATTCATATTTTCATTTTCTTTTCGTCTCGATCAAGACAAGGATTGAACTTCTCATGTTTTATGGTTTGTGCAGCTGGCTCTAAAAGCAGGAGTTTTCTATGATAAAGTATCCAATGTTACAATTTGGGGGAACCACTCGACCACTCAGGTAATTCTTCAAAGTCCGTCGTACAACATCTTTTTGAAAACATAATTTAAATATCAAAGTAGGTAGAGGTCCTCAGAATAAGTCTCATCACTGCCCATTTATGAAAATTGATCATATGTTATGTTTTTTATGAAAAAAATGAATCTGACCTACACGTGAAGGGGCATGACAAAGACATAATTTAAATAAATAATTAATTTTTCCTTCTCTAACACCTTAAGCTTTAAGCTTTTTGGATGAAGTGTTCCAACACACCTAAAGTCTCATTAAACTATTCCCGGCTTATATTAACAGGTTCCGGACTTCTTAAATGCTAAAATCAACGGCATACCCGTCAAAGAGGTTATCAAAGATACTAAATGGTTAGAAGAAGAGTTCACGGAAATGGTTCAGAAGGTGAGATCTCAAACTAAAGTTTCTTGTTTCAGCGTTATATGTAAACTATAGTCGGTAGTTAATTATATTAAAATTTGACTTTCAGAGAGGTGGTGTTCTTATTAAGAAATGGGGACGATCTTCCGCTGCATCAACTGCTGTGTCAGTTGTGGATGCCATAAGGTCTCTTGTAACTCCTACGCCTGAGGGAGATTGGATTTCTTCTGGAGTAAGTTCATAACGACTTCAATGCAAAGTTCAATTTTATATATCATTATGAAAGTTCTCAAAAATGAGATCAATTAATATTGAAACTTTTTTTTTTTTTTAATTTTATTTTTAAACCAGTACGATTGCATTCGAACACCTTTTCATGTTGTTTAAAGAACAAAAATCATTGCAATTTTTTAGCATTTAGCGCTTGTGATTCTCCATGCACAATGGCTGTTGATGTTTTTCAATATCTTTTATTCTTAATTTCAAATAAAATTTTAGGTATACACTGCCGGAAATCCTTATGGGATAGCAGAGGATATTGTTTTCAGTATGCCATGCAGGTCAAAAGTAAGCGTCTCCAAAGAATCCCTTTCTTGTAACATTCCTCTGCTCAAGCTTTCATCTAAGATCTCATCTAACTTTTTGTTACTACATTCTTAGGGAGATGGTGATTATGAACTTGTTAAGGACGTAATTATTGACGACTACCTTCGCAGCCGAATTAAAATGGTATGTCTTATCATTTGATATTGGCTATTATATACCAGCTATTTAATCTTTATTCCTGATTATGGTCTGATATGGTATCAAGAGGCTGGGATTTCATATGCTAAAATATACAACTACATACTATATCTTATTATTGCTAGATCCGCTGAAATATTGAATGCAACTAGATCGTTTATAAATTTGACCGACTATATTAATTATGTCACATATTTTTACTGAGATCACATCACTCTTATGAACATGAACTTCTTTAGATGTACACAAGACATGTCAAGCCAACTAAGTCGTCCTTCCTTTTCATATGTTTCATAATTTCTCTCTTTTTTATTTTCATATAAACACTTAACTTTTTGGCATTAAGTCCATGAAACTGTCACAAGAAATAAATTTTTTTTTTTTTTGAAGACCTTACTATACGTAAATCAAATTTTACATAATGCCATATGATACTCTATCATGGGACAGATTAAAACACAAGTCAACTTTTTCGTCCAATCATTTTGTTACACATCATTTTTTGGCACACTTGATGTCTTTTTCTAGACAAATAGCATAATCCTTCTTTTTAAGCTTAACCAAATATGTTGCAGGAGCCTAAGTTTTCGTTTAGAGAAGGATAGATGAAAAGACATTGCCTAGAAATATCAAAATGAATCAAAACATGGATCTTATACAATACTTTTAAACAGCCCCGCGCCAAGTGCTTTTAAGGTTAATTTGAACTTTGATATACCTAAAATGTATTATTTTGCAGACAGAAGCCGAACTGCTGGCTGAGAAGAGATGTGTAGCCCATCTTACAGGCGAGGTAAGAATTAAATTTCCCAGTAGCCGCATTCTGCAGTTGACATTGTAGAAGCCATATTAATGGCTCTCTTATTCATAGGGTATTGCTGTATGTGATCTTCCTGGCGATACAATGCTCCCGGGAGAAATGTGAAGCCACTAAACAAGGCGTTTTCAAGAATCCGGCAAGTACAACAGAGCTCCTGGCTTCACTCGACGGAATGGAATTAAAATCTTTTGATCATATAGAAGAGTTAGTAGTAGACCAATAATTTATCAAAACTTTTCTAGTTCGTCCCAACATTCCAATACAGCTTCACTTCACAAGTTTCATGCTATTGTAAATAAAGTCCAAATCGCTATTTTTGAAAGCAATTATAAACAGAAAAATGAACAAAGCATACGCACAATTTGAAGTGGTTCATGGTGACGGGCATTCCCTAAAAATACCAGAGTTCTCAGACTTTTTACACTGACGAATCAATCCACATTGGACTCGCATTGAGATCGAGTTTATCTACTACAAGAACAAATGAATAAAAATATCTGCTTACAAATTTAGCAGCCAACGAGGAGAATTTAACATTACCACTATCATCACCATCTACCCAAGATATATTATAATCACAATCAAAGTGAATGAAATTAAACGACATGAAAAATAATAAATAAATAAAGAGTCAAAGATATAATCAATTATTAAAGTAGAAATACAAATTATGAAAATCGGTATGCTTCCGGAGTAGAAGCTTAGACTGACATTGGAGAACAGAATAGTGTCAACCTACAGAAGGAAAGTATTCAACACACTAAAACAAGACTCAAAACTTAAATATAAGATACAGAATAAACAATCATGCATTTATGTAGCTTGGTATCAATTTGAGAATATCTAAAAAGTCTACCTACAACTCTTCAACCACGCTATGGTTTTTGGATCTTTGACATATATTTTCTACTTGTGACACTTTACCTCGCACATATATAGGTCCCAATTTTGAAGCTCATGGAGAGAATTAGGACCCATAGGAAAATATAGTACCAGCCCCTAGAAATTGCTGAAACAGTCTTTTCAGGAAGTATAACACTTGATTCCAAGCTCGTAGAACCATGAGAACCTTGTGACAGACCAAAAGAAAGAACAATGTTTAAGTTCCCGAGCTTGCCAAATGAATTGTCTGCCCCATTTCCACCCATGGTTAAATTTCGTAATTGAACCATGCCAGCAGTAATATGTGCCGAACTGGAAGACTGAGCTACAGAATTGAAACGAAGAGCAGCATCTTTTGGATAAATCTCTGAAGCAAATGCGGGAGGCGCAGAGATGCTGCCCAATATGTTATTAGCCTGCTTCATGAGTGGATGCTGAAAATCTGCACAATTATAAAGCATAGCCAAATTGAATCAAAGAGAGAGTAATTTATAAAATTATCGACTAGGATGGCAGGAGAGTCAAACTCTGTGCAAGACTGCTACTTCTAATTAGAATGATGATCTTCCTTACCTGATTCAAATTTCGCAGATTCGTTCTTAGGGGATGGTTCAGCATCAGAGTCATTGTTATTGTCAAATGTTTGTCTGCTAGATGTAGTATCTTGCTGAGTTGGTTCATTTATAGTCTGGCACATATGGGCAAATTAAACTCTGTACCAATATAGCAAAGCAAACATTGAAAACATAATTCAAGGTGTAGAATCACCTTCTGAACAAGGAATGCTTCATCAGAAACAAGGTCCTCATTTCCCATCATCTTTGAAGGATTGTATGCGAAATACTGTGAGTTGCCATCTTCAGCATCAAAGAATGTAAGGTACTCCTCGAGCATGTCAAAAGTAGAGGTATCATCTCCAACAGAATTAAAGAGATCATTAGTTTCAATAAATCCTCCATCATCAGACTGAATGTTATCAAAAGCATCCAACCAGGTTTCATCCAGCAAGTAATCCACCTCAGAATTCCCAGTCTTGCTTGATTCTCCAATGTATTCATGCTTGAGTAGTTTTCCATCAACATCATATGAATCGGGTATGTCACATAACTTCTTATCATCGGACTGCTCTGGCTCACACTGATATTTGGGGACACCCAACAAGAGCTTTTGGGAGTCAACTGTGGTGGATTCCTTTCCATTGCTGCCATCTTCCACAGAGTAGAAATTCAATGGAAAAGTAGTAACATCTGATGTAACGTCTGTTCCAAGAATCTGGCAAAAGAAGCATTCTATCATATAAAGATCATAAAGCTTATTGTAGACTCAGAGGCTTCTCTGGCTTGAGATTGGTCATATACAGCCTAAATGATAAATTTAATTAGGTTCCAAAAACATTCAGAACAAGACCAAGCGTCACTACAAACTAATGCTTTTGGATGACTAAAAGATAATGACCTAAACCGGAGTTACAAACTCAATAATAAATCTATTCTAGCTCAATGACTTTCTTTATCGGGGGAACTAATTGGTAAGAGAAAATAAAGGTGCAGTTTTTGGTCTCCACTCTTCCTCTCTGTTCCTTTTTTTTTTCCCCCCCCTTAGTTATAGCTGTAGTTGGATGGTGACAATATAAATTTACATAACCAAGTGATACAAATTTCAACCTGCATATATTTCAACCAACAATGGGGACGGAATTTATGTGAGGAGAAGAAACAAAACCACGAGTGCATAACTGAAGAATGCACAACAAAACACTTCCACCATTGGCTAATATGCATCCAACAGCTGCAGTACAAAAATACTGTGTTTCATGAACAAAAGCTCGTGCAAGAATCTTAAACTCGTCAGCTATTCTTCTCAATTCAATTGTCTGTTATATCTCCACTGTCTTTCAGATCCAAACTAGATAAAAATATCAGTGTACAAATTTTGCAGATCCCCCATTTCAAGGAAATGCACATGGAGCTCCTTTATCATATTTCAATTGGATAATTGACTTTCTCAACTTCTTACCATCAGAAAAAATAGCATAAAACTCCAGATTTATGGCTTTACCATTTAAGGCAAATGAATTCGAGGATCACTTGGCATATTTTACTTGGATGCTTCCTTGTCTTAATTCATTCACTGTAATTTTTAAATGCTCTAAAATTCCATCATTTGCATGTAGACAAACAATCCACAATGTTAAACGAGTACAAACCTGCTCAAGGTCATGGCCATCCAAATAGGCATCACCGCCAAAATCCACTTCCTCTGCAGCCTCTTCCTTGGTAGCCATTTCCACCTCGTCGTCCTCCCACTCCTCCTCCACAAATGGTGCCCCATACTTTTCGCCATTCTTCGGCCCAGAACCACTCTTTTGGAATACTCGGCACAGTACAAATGCATCCTTCTCCACCAAAATAAACAGAGATTATAAAATTAAATAAAGAGATCAGTCAAGAATTTCAAACAAGAAATGAAACTAGAACAATTAAGTTCTCTTTGAATGTACTATGATGAGAAATTAATGTTCGTTATTCTAGTAAAAATGATAACAATCCAATCACAATCACAACAAGAACAAGAACAATAACAATAAAAGTGGCAATTTCATCTCAAGTTCAATGCTTCTCAATTCAAACAGACCAAATTCTGCCTTCTTTTTGTTTTTTCGTTAATATGCTAGTAGCATAATAATAACGACTATAAGATTGTGATATCTTCCCAGGTTTAATATTTCTCGATCTCACTTACTCCGACATCCAAATCCTCAGAAAATCACTCATCACATACATTTCCTCTAATATTTTCCTTCAGACAAAAACTGTCAACAGTTTTCTTCAGGTTTCTTGAACATTCAATAATGCATACTACTTCTGTCAACAGAAAATACATCTTTAAGTCAAAGCACGAGAATAATTAAGAATTGAGATACATAATCACGTGCCCTCACCTGAATAATTCCAGCTCTCTCTAACTCCAGATCAACGAGCCTGTACTCATGCATAACCCAGTTAGTCCTCATACCCTTTGGAGCACGGCCGCTATGATAAACAAGAGTTTTCTTCATCCCAATGATGACTGATTTATGGTAGACTGCCCTGTCCTTCCCTGTCGTCTTCCAATATCCTTTTTCAGTTGCCCGGTTGGTCTTTGATCCATTCCCATACTTCTTGTCCAGAATGCTGAAAAAATACCACTCTGAATCTCTAGTCTTTAGCCTTGACATACCTAAAACCCACCATATTTATGATAAAATTAAATAAAAATTTTCAAACATCAGAAGATAAGATATGCAAATGTTATGTTAGTGGTGTAGAAGGCATCGATGGAGGTAGAATAGATGCTACGTATTTGCATGGAGAGTTGGGTGATCTTGATACAAACATGTAGTTAAATAAAAGAAAATCAGTTGACACGATACTTGAAAATTCACTAGGCCTCCATGTGGATCAAAATTTTAAACTAAGGCCCCGTTTGATACACATTAATATAAAAATGAGAATGAAAAATATAGTCGTTACGAGCCCACACAAGAGATAAAAAGTCAAATATGGTGGTTTGATATAATGGATAATGGTAATATTTTTCATTTTAATGGGCAAATAATGAGAAACAAATGGGGGCTAGATTTTCTCGTTGGTAGGGGAGAAAAGGTGAGGGAAATTACATTCCTTTAAATTTCAAGAGAGATACTACTATCCATCATTAAGTTGACACAAAACTTAAAAATTTCATGATGATTTGCTCCATTTGGCAAATTGATAGATCATTTACAAATTGATCAAACGTCATATTCAACCCCATATTCCAAAATGATCCGCAAGTACTATCCAATTATCCATGGCTAATTCCTCTCTATGAATAAATTAAACCATTTATAAATTCTTTCCAATGGAGGCGAAACAAATGCCAGTTAGTAGTTAGTACATAAGTCAAACCTTGTTTCGAAATCACATATAGTTCACTACAGAATCCACCCTAAACATTAAAAAAATAAAAAATAAATAAAAAAACTAAAAAGTAAAAATATCAAGCTCGATAATAATATAAACCTACATTACCCACACGAAATTTTACAGTCAATTATTTCAAGAAAAGAACCTCGAAACAAATAGTTCCAAGTTCTAACTACGAAACTGAAACAATAAACAATTTCTAAAAAATAAAAAGAAAATTAAAATCACGAAAAGAAGATTCTAGAACGGCATGGCTTACTAGGGAGATCCCAAGGTTCGGCCTTGTAAATATCGATATCAGATATAGCATCGAAACGGAAAGACTTTCCGCAGACTTTTCGCCGTAAATAGTAACGCACCAGTTCCTCGTCCGTCGGATGGAATCGGAAACCCGGTGCCAGCAAAGTCGACGACGATCCAGAAGATGATTTATTGGGTGTAGAATCCATTTCACAAAAGAAAAATCAAAGAAATTAACCAGAATGATTTACGAAATTTTGGGAATTTTTTATCTCCCAGCTTCATGGACTTGGAAGAAGAGAGACGCCATTGGTTGTGAGTGTTTCAACGCTCGTGCAAAATCGATTACCATATATATTAGGAAATTTCTTGGCAATCACGGCGCGAAAATTAAAAATGGTTAAAATCGAGTTAATTGTTGCAATGTCACTTAACTTAGATCCATATCTTTGATTAGTCACTAAAATTTAAAATATCAAATTTTGATCACTGAACTTAAGTCCATATCTTTAATTGCTTACGGGTGTATGTCTTAGATTACCCTCTGAAATTTAAAATGTCGAGTTTTGACTACTAGATTTTGAAATATGTCGTACGTTACTCATTAGTATAACTGTTGAATTTTAAAAAATATCAAGTTTACAGTGAATAATGTAAAATATTTTTTAAAATTCAGTGAGTAATGTACAACGTTTTTCAAAGTTTAATGGCCAAAACCCAACATTTTAAACTTTGATAAGTAATCAAAGACATTGATCTAAGTTCAATTATCAAAACTTTACATTTTAAACTTTAGTGACCAATTAAAGACATGGACATAAGTTCAATAACCATTGGAACAATAAGCTCTTGAAATTGACACTTATTTATTCTTTGCTTACCTTTTAAGTTATGTTTTTATTTTTCATTGCGTTCCATTAATTATATCATTTTGTTTTTTATGTCGATTCTTATCTATCATATTTTTTAATACAAAAATAAAATATATAAAAGTACGATTAAATATTTATCCATCATTCTCACTCCACAACAACGACCATCAAAGCTCAGAAGTGTTAAGTAAAAGAAGATATGGAACAAAAAGTATAAAAACAAAATAAATGTTAGAATGGTCAAAAGTCAAAGACCTTTAGTGCAATTAAAATTTTATACAACTAATTAAACATAATGTAATCAAAATTTAGTCCATGTTTGAGTCTCATTTTCTAAAATCAATTTAGTAAAATGATTTTCTTAGAGAAATATTCGATTAAAAAGTAGCGAAATTTTTTATATATACATGTAAAATTATTTTATTGATAAGATGTGTAATTAAAAATGAGTTTGGGGGCCCGCCGGGTGGGGGGGGGAGAGGGGGGATTAAGAATGAGGTTCAAATATGGACACATGCAACTCTTTATTAAACAGGAGAAATTTTTTATTCTAAGTGCAACTCGAGCCTATAATATATAGAATTGACATAGAAGATTACACATATACAATATCAAACTACATTGTCTCAATCAAATATGCCTAAACAAAGTGACATTCTTTGGAATATAAACACTCTTTTGAAATAAAAATAAAGAAAAGATATTAGCTCAAATTCTCAATAATTCGAGAGAGGGCAGAGTATGTTCCAAAGACTGATGATATGATGCCTACTACGATGATCACTACACAAATTGAGCCCTGCAAATGAATTAGAAGAGAAGAATATCAATTTTGTCGTCAAATGGAAGATTACAGATGCATATATATTCATTAATTTAATTTATATTCGAGAAAAATAACAAATATAGTAAGAAAATTCACAAAGTGCTAAAAGATTGTAATTTGATATAAAACTCGGTTCCTAAATTGTCCATTAATCTGCAAAAGTCAAGCGAAGTAATTCAACGTGGATGCGCAAAACTAAGTCTTATTCTTAATAAATTTGAGCCGATTACACAAATCCTTTTAGAGCGGAAAACTTCTAATTCACCATAAATCTATTGCGACAAACTTGCTTGCTCGTAAGGGCGAAACCCTATTAGGCACTGATTCTGACTCACTATATCTAGTCTAGTTATATAGAAAAATGACACTGTGATTTACCTGAAACAGGCCTATTCTTCCCCTTAAGATGCTCAAGTAACAAGCGCATGGAAGAATCAAAGTCTGGAAAAGAAATTCAGTTAGTACAATGACATATTTGGTAAGATGGATTCGACAATATTTGGTAGTATTAAAGTAGATTTGTATAAACGGACGTTAAAGAACTTACGACTAGCATTGTGAGTAAAGAGCCAATCAATGCCATCACGAGACCTGTACAACAGAAAAGATATCAAATAATGGTAAACAGGATTGTCTATAAAAATCCAATTCTAGCACTTTCTTTGAAGGTACAGTCGGAACATGAAAACATACCAAAGAATGGGATGCTAAGACCGACAAGCAATGTAGATATCACCAATGCTGTTCGTATAAGGATTGCATAAATATAAGATTTAGCGTGGTTTGATGGTATCAATTCCTCGAGACTCATAGCCACCGGAGAGATGGTTAATGCATATGTGTCTCTCATTAAGGAAAGAGCCCGGTTCTGGTTCTTTTTCTTTTATCGTAGAAGCTTAAAGGATTAATCTCTTCTAATGAATTGAAACTGGTAGTATTCTAAAAACCTATTGAATCGAAAAAGGATATTTAGTAAACGGATTGACTACCTGCAAAGAACATTCAGAGACAATTATGTAAATGAAGTGTTCAAGTTACTGATTAATCAAAAAGGAATATCTTCAATTGAACAACATACTGTAGTCCAAACAGCAATTTTAGATGCGACTAAATCTTGAGGCATGTTGAGGGTAAACTGTGATTGTGTTGATTCTCCGAACATCATGTATCCTAGCACAGCAACTCCAGCATACATCAAAGTACAGATACCGAAACTGCAACATCGTTGATTCAGAAATTCAAAAATAGCAAATTAATTGCATTTGTGTATACGAAGTAACTTCTTGTTTTTCAGTCAAACCAGCACAAGGAGTATTTTATGAGTACTATAAATTAAATAAAATGCAAAAATTGGGGAACAAAGCCTAACCTTCAGCATATGTAAAGAAACAATGTGAATCATAACCATGGGGGGTACTGAACAAAAACATGCTAAAACTCATGCGACGTACTAGTTTCCATGCTACGTTTCGATAGAGTTGCTTGCAATTATTGGGTATTTATTTCTTTGTACTATCTCACCCTAAATTCCTAGGCTATAGAAAGAAGTCTGAGGTGAGATAATAGAACAGCAAGTGTGAGATCTTCATTATAAACCTTTTCATATTGATTTTAGTGAAAAATTTGCAGCAGCCAATGGACATAACCTCACATAAAAGGGTGAATTACTAAACCTCTGTTTTAGAGTGTTTCTATTTATTCCTGCTCATTATTACTCTCAAGTTTGTGTTCTGTAACAACTATGTTTAAGCATATTGCTAACAAAATGTAAGGAGCAAAGGGTGAATCGTTTAATGAACCTAGAATTATCCATCAAAACATGTAAAATCTTCACAAGCATTCATTTCAAAGAACTTGCATTTTCCGAAGAATAAGCTATATTTAAGTTGCTCAGAGTCTCTTCCGACAGGGAGTATCCGAGATTTAGAATAAGTATTAATACTCTGGTCTACTTGCACCTAGAAAACAGATCCAAGAGCATATTTAGTGAGCCCAAAAAAGTAAAAGTACTTAAAAGTAACTTTTAAGCTTAGCCCAGTATATGTCTAAACTTAAAAGTTGTTTTATGTAATTTTTTTCCCCAAACATGTTTGCAGTTTGCCAAAAAAAGAGGTAAAAGTAACTTTCAAATCTTTACCCTTTCCAAAAAATACCTGTACTTTTTTTAGGTTTAGCCAAACATGCTCTTTATTTGACCATAAAATTAATTCACGGTTTGCTATACCTTGTTAGGAGGACAGCAGGATATTGGCTAGGTTTTTCCATTGATGTATAGATATTGGGAAACACGGCATGTCCCGAGTAGCAATAACCATAGAGACCAATAGCAACGGGAAGAGTCGAAAGGGTCAGTGTTGTCCCTTTAGTCTGTAATCCAACTTGATCAACTAAGCCAACCCAAAACAAGCAAGCAACCACCAAGACTGATGCAACAACTCCACCGGCTGAAAATATTGCAATTTGCAAGCCCAAATGGAAATGCAGAAAGTGCATTAATGATCATGCAATTGTATTTATCCAAACACATGCAAAACTGATCCTCTAAATTATTTTGGAAAAATAATATTCGAAACATTTCCCTGAAACTGGACATATTATTGTGCTTTATTTAGATCCGGATCTCCAAAATTGACATACTGTTTCAAAATACATAAGGCATCTTCATTGAGTATTCTATGCTCTTTTTATTTAGTAACACGGTCTTCATCAACTTAGCGGATATTAATTTATGGAAAATTCTACATGTACAAATTTTTTGTTCACAGAATCTGGCTAGAACTCTCAATGTGCGCGACCCCCATGCGTGATATAAAATGCCAAAAAATCAACCACCCACCCCACCAATGTGTCTTTTCTGTAAAACATCTATGAGCAAAAATTCTGCAAGTGTAGTGCAATTCTTTCATTTATTTGCTCATTTGGTTTATGCATGGATAGAGTTGGAAAACAGACTATCAAAACTGTGATGCTCACATAAGTGGGATCAATTTATCCACCGAATAATGATATTCAAAATTGTTCGAATTTTACTATTTGTACACTGATTTTTGACACTTTGGTTGACACTTGCATCGTTGTCAAATGTCAATTGGATAGAAAAACTGTTTGAAATTTAAACTATTCAATAGGGTAATACCATGTGGTAAAATGTAAACTAAAGTGTACACTATAGTGTACATATATTAAGGTTCAAATTGTTCTGTCTTTCCAATTACCTCAACTATCAAATATATCGACGTGGAACTTCTTCTTTATAGGTATAACATAACGTTATGGGCTAATATAGGACCTAAAAACAAGTGCTGATATAATATGAACAGAAATTGACAAAATCCACAGAATTGACAAGCTTCATCATTGCTATATTTTTTGAGTCTTTATCTGTTCTGATGATTATAACTTGAAAATCTATGGTGAAATGGTTAATAAACTCACCAGAAATATAGCTAAGAATGCTCAGGTCTCGCAACCAAACAGTCGGAAGAACGGCAAGGGTGGTCAGCAATGCAAAAAGATGGTGAGAGTTTAATTCAAATGCTCCTAAGCTTAAATGTGCATTTGGAAATAAAGATGATAAGTTATCGCTCTCCAAAATAATATATTCAACACAACAAGCCTGCAAGAGGGAAAGCAAAGAGATCATTCAGCTCTACATAAGCAAAGAAAGTAAAACCATTGAGTTGTAAGATTACTTACATACAACTCCACGTATAAAACAATCTGCATTCACAAAACACAACAGAAGAAAGATCAATGTCAGCAATCAATTACTCTTGATTAACTTGCCTTAATTCAATAAACACTGAAAAACATGCCAAATACTTTTGTATATGTTTTGTATGTGTAGGCCTTAAATATGTAATGAATTTCGATTTTGTTACAACTATTTCTGACATATAGAAGATACATCCATAAATTTTCGTTACTTTATGTTGTAAGTGTGCAGTGCAATTGGAGATTGTGATATTTCATATATATTAATCTTAAATAC
>NW_019249176.1:51987-60705 GCF_002742605.1 Olea europaea var. sylvestris
AATTATGACAGGAATGGCTTTTGTCATGCATATCATTCCTTCCCTTCTTCTGCTTCAGACAATCTTGCTTCTTATTATTTTTTTATTTTCCTTTTTTCCCTTGATTTACGACATGCAAACTGTTTATCATATTGCAATGAGGGTAAATTTCCGCCCACGGTCACTAAACTTCAATTTGAATAAATTATCACTGTACTTTAAGTTGCAATCAACGAGGTCATTCCATTAATATTCTATTCAACCATCTAGTAGAATCGATGATGTGACCAATTAAAATTAACCTAATCTCCATGTATTATGTCAAGTCAACAAAGTAAATTTCACTTATGATCACAAAAAATATGTTATGTCAAAATTAATGGATAAAAATAACTTTTGGTTGCCATTATTTTTTTGTTATATATATAGGCAAAAATTCACTTACTAATTATACATATCACTTTTTAATTGCATACATATGCAAAAAATGACTAATTAATTATATATGGACAATTGACAAATTTCAGTTAATAAAAATGAATTATATATATAGACAAAACGCCACTTACCAATTATATTTAGGACCATGCTACATTCACGTAATGATTTACACAATCTTTTACACACACAACACGTGACGGCTCCCTATTGGAGGGGCGGCTGGCCCACCAGCCACCCCTCCAATAGGGGGCTGCCATGTGTTGTGTGTGTAAAAGATTGTGTAAATCTTTGTGTACAAATAGTTTAATCCTTATATTTATAGACAAAAAACACTTAATAAAAATTAATTGCAACCAAGTTTAGTGAGTGATTTTTGTCTTTATATAGTTAATTTTGAATAATAAACATTTTTTGTCAAATATATTTGTATATTCATATGTAATAACATGTTTTTCGTCCAATATATTTGATATGTTCATAAGTTTATTAGAAATTGTCTAATTTTTAAAAACTTGAAAATTGTTTAGTTGTGGAAATGATTAATAATCATAGTAATTGTGGTTTTAGTTATGCATGTATTGTTTTATTTATTTAATGTCTTGAAATAGTATTAAAAATTACAAACACATTTTTAAAACCCTGAAATTAAAGTTTAGTAATGTGAAACCTCGAATTAAAAGATTGATAACTTCATTGCAAGTAAGGTTAAAGTTCAGTGACCAAGGTGAAATTTACTTTGCTGACTTGATAGAACACATGGAAATTGGAGATTTTAATGTTTTTAACGATCATATCACCAATTCTATTAAGTGGTCGAACAGAAGCCTAATAGATATGTCTAATTGCTCGCAAATTAAAGTACAGTGGTATGATTGCTCAAAATTAAAAGTTTATTGACCTTATTGCAATTAAGGGTAAAATTCAATGATTGCGATGAAATTTACCGATTGCAATATGTACTCATTGTGTCTGTATAAATTTATTTTGAACAATACTTGGTGTACAATTTTTTTTTTTACAAGGGACATGTGATAGCATCTGATTGGACCTTGGAAGAAAAAAAATAACATAACCACACAGGGTTATTAGGGGTCTGTTTGGGAGCGATTTTTTCACCCAAAAAATTAATTTTTTGACCGTTATTTCACTATTCCAGTCGTCATATTTGATTTTTTTTGTCACATGTGAATTTTACTTTTCTTCTAACGGTTAAAAAATCAATTCTCAAAATCACTTTCAAACAGGCTCTAGTGCAGCACCTATAGGAATTTTAGCAACAAGGGGAATTGCCCATTTATTTTTTACTAGAAATTTGAATGTAGCGATCTAAATTTTGTGGGCCGGATTGTTGGAAGGAAGCACTATTTTCAATAATGCTAAAAAAAATGAGGATATTGACCCTCTTGACATTATTAGCTAATAAATTTAAGTGAATTTCTAAATCCAAGAAATTCTATGAGATTTCTTATAAACTTTTAGGAACATGCCAAATCAATGTCTCAATATGTTATATTAAAATAGGGCAAATTACTGCTAGTGTTCTCAATCTTTGACTCCATTTATACTTATATCCCCAACCTTTATTCCTTAAAATCTACAACCTCATCGATTCATAAAATTAGTAGTTCCTGCCATCTTGAATGGATTCTATCCTAAATCACTGTTAATACACTATAAAAAAGACACAACTACCCCTTGATTTAAATAAAAAAACAAAAAATGACAACACTTCTATCAATTTCCACATTAACATAATAGATTTTTCAATCAACACCACAAGAAAAAATCACTACACAACACTCCTACAACCAAGATCAAAGAAGAAAAAATGAATAATAGAAAATGACAATTTTGTTGAGATTTAGGTCTTAGTTAATATGATTATGATCGGTTGATTTGAGTGTAAAGATAAGTGGAGATTGTGTTAAGTTTTTCTTCGTCATCGTCTCTTTTTTTTTTCCCCCTTTCCAAGTTCTTCAGTAACCCTTTTCTTCCACGCACAATTGGTCATTTCTCCACAAAGTACAATTATTTCACTCCTCCCTACTCTTGAAGACCATCTCAAGTGGATTGAATGGAATTAAAATAATTTCTTTCTTGAGAAATTGGACAACGAAGATTTTTGGATAATTGTGTGTGTGTGTGTGTGTTTATATAATATATTTATTAAAGGAAGAGTTTTGGGAGCACGGTGGAGTTGGGAATTGCAGTGATGGGAGGAGTTTGGGATCTTGTTGATGACGTACGGTTGCAATGTGTATGTGGGAAAGTAGGGAGAGGAGAGGGAAGAATGAAAGTAGTAGCTTCATTATTTTTTATTTTCCATTGCTTTTTTATTACTAAATCAAAGGTTAATTGTGTCCTTTTACATCGTATTAACATCAATTTTGGATGAAATCCATCGAAAATGGCCATTGTCAACCATTGAGGTCATGGATGCTAAGAATAAAAGGTAGTGGATACAGTAAAAATAGAATCAAAGTTAGGGCAGTAGTCGCAATTTACCACATTAAAATATTATTAAACATAGAAATGGCAATCCTCTTTAGATCCCAATGTTGTAACACCTAGTTCATTTGATAGGTTTAAGTAAACATTCACCAACACCCAAACTTGTGCTAGAATCATAACATCTCAAATGGTGCTGTGGATTGTACAAGAAGTGTGTAATATCAACTTAATATAATTACGTGGCAAGAAAAAAATGTGGAGGATATCTTGTACATTATTCACCTGTGGAAAGTGTGCTAGTCGTTCTCCATTTAATTTTTAAATATCTATCTTCATTAGAGGATGTGTCGTTTAATTTTTTATAATTTATATTCACTATTCATCTACATCATCCCCTGTACATGTGACCCACAATTAGTACAATTCACAAACTTACTGGAAATGTTTTTCTCTCCTTTTCTATTTTACTTGTCACGTGTACGACAATTCACATTGTTACACTGAAAATGCTCTCAGGAGCAACATCTTCATTGTTCGATCTAATAATTTTTAAACAAATTTCCATAAAAGTAGACATTCCTTGAAGCTTATAAAATTTTTACTTGGCATTTCTTGACATTAATAAAAATAAAATTGGTTTTGCTTAAATAATAATTAAATTGTAAAAAGAAAAAGCATATTTGATTGTATGAAATAAAAGGATTTGCATGTTTGGAAAAAATGTTAAAAAATTGTTATTAAAGTCAACAATTCATATGACCCACAACTTTTTTCCCTCCCTTTCAACCGTATATTTCATCATTTTTTAATTTTTTTTTATCAAAATTAACTAAAACTTTTATCAAATTTTTTTCGAAACAACCCTTTAATCAAGGCCATAAGGATTAGAAGTCCTTTCATATTTCGACATTTTTTGGTGGAATACACGTTTATGGCATAATGCAATAATGATTTAGAAAGGTTCAAAATAAATCTCCATGAAGCAAAAGAAAATTAGTTGCTTCATAATCCACTTAATGGACGTGGCAAATGAACATTTGGAAGTCGACCAAGTTAAAGTTCGACAGAATAATGATTGTTCAGTTCGATCACTTGGACAACTATGACATGATCATATCAATATAGGAAGAAAAATTATTGAACTAGACAATTCAGAATTTCCATAGAAGACATTCACCATTTTTAACCTTGATGTGATTCTGATATCTTGCTTGGAAAAATCATTCATAAATTTATGCTCGTCGAGAAGTAAGAAACGTTTGTTATACCTACAATTGTATTTCATTTATAGCCTTGTAAGTAAGTTACTTACAACCTGTTTGAAAGTGATTTTTTGGCCCAAAAAATTGATTTTTTAACTGTTATTTTACTATTCCAGTCGTTATATTTGACTTCTTCTCTTTCAGGTGATTGCCACTTTTCTCTACACGGTCAAAAAATCAATTCTCAAAATCACTTCCAAACAGACTCTTAATTCTATTGATTATGCTATTTTAACATAAAATATGTTTGAGAGTGCTTAAGAAGCTCCTTATAAATATCTTTTTTTTTTTTTGGGACACTTGCTTTATAAATCGATTATGATCGCTTTCTCTGTAAGTTTTTTTTGACAAGACAAATCACTTCAAAAAAATTATCTAAACAGACTCAAAAGCAACTTTTTAATTTTAACATTAACTTTTAACTTTTCAAACGTCTTGTCAAAGTTGTCATATAACTCAATCAAATAATGAGAGAAAAGGATAAGAACACAGCCAGATGGATGGTTTGATTGCACATGGGCAATCATGAAACTGCATTTTCGGATTGTACCAAAATCCAAATAAGATTTGATACATTTTTTTTCCGTTGAATTTTTTCTCCATCCCAAAACTTTTAGTCACGTCATAAATTTGAAGCTCCCCAGTCATTCACCAGTCCTTTTCGCTTTAAACCAGGCGTTTGTTTCGTCAGGTGAGTGCGCATAGGTGTAGAGTTGGGACAGACGGTTTTGCTCCTAATGAATAATTTGGCCTATATTCGACAAAAACTACGATGGCTAGCGTCGTATTGGGATGATTCTCTAGGCCAATTGTCGGGTACTCGAGCCTTTATTAGTTTTATATTTATTAGAAAAAAAAATTGAAACTTTGATTTAAAAAAAAAAAATCGTTTTTGAACTCCTAGTATCCCCCAACGCGGTGATTCTCGCATTTTTTTTTGTATGGAATTAGCCTGATAAAAAATTAAAAATACAAGCCATGCTAGACGATTCATACTCGACTATTGCAAAGACAAATCGATCGCATCTGAGATAAGGTAGGGCTCAGCACGGGCTTACATGTGTTTAGCTCACGTTAAACAAACTCAATATTTTTGGATGATACAAAATAGGGTACCATATTTTCTACGTCAGCAAAAGGTAAATATTTATTTTCTATTTTACACTTGTATAATATTTGAAAATTTTGTTTTATTATATTTATATTATATATTTGTCTTTATTAATTTTTTTATGATATATTTTTTCATACCTTTGATTTAGAAGATATTGCTTTAGGGTAAAAAAAAATGCCATTATTAACATTATTATAAAATTAAATAATTTGAAAAGTGATTTTCAAAAAAATATATAATTAACAAGTCGATATGGATAAATGTTTTAGAATATTTTACTAATTTAGTAATGCTAATTGAGAATTCTTCAAATATTTTTATTGCTATTTTTAATAGCATTTTCTCTGACTTTCATTTTTTATACCCTTGGCATTTGATATACTATTTTAATGTGAAAAAAAAAAAAGGATCATACTTTTAAATATAGGAAAAAAAATGCCATTAAAAGCTTATAGCTTAGATTTATTTTCAGTTCAATTTTGTAGAAATATAGTCGATCAATTTTTAATTAGTTCGCGCTTTTTTAATAAGAAATCAAATTTCACAAAACGATGATTAAGAGGGAATCACTTTGTACAAAAAGATTAAGAAATTAACAATTTAAAATTGAAAGTCTTTTGTCTAAATTTAAATGTAAGAAAAAAACACGACTAAGAAAACAAATATATTCGTCTATAGAGCACAAAGAAAGACGGCAAAATGGAAAATTTAAGAGAAGAGTGGAGGTTTCGAAAATTTTGCGAAAGATTAAAGTATCTATGATATTGTTATAAATTTCAAGATTTTTATAATTTATTTTGTGTTGTAAATATAGTAGTATTTATGAATGACTTTTATATCCATGTAATCCTAGTCGTTATGATTGTTGTGTCCATCATAGCCCTAATTTTTCCCTTTCCCTATAGCCATTCCAATGTTTTATTTTACTGTGCCCTCGTTTGATTCTCATTCTTTGGCCATAAAAATGAAAAATATAACCGTTATATATCCTATTAAATCACCATATTTGAATTTTTATCTCCTGTGTGGATTTCGTAACAATTATATTTTTCATTCTCATTTTTACAAAAATAGGTATTAAACGATATAATGATTATTTTACTAATACATATAATAATCAATTATGATTATTTTATTGTACTATGAATTGTGAATATTTTGTATATATATTATATTTGTATCCATATCCTATTTGTATATCTTGTTTTTGTAGATTTTATGTAAATTCAATGATGATAATGTTTATGTAACTATTTAGTTAATCAATGATGAAACCAAATTATCTACAATAATATTCCAGAAAAATATTATATATTACTCTTGAAAGTTAATAATTTTCATCAATATTCTCGAATAATATTGTGTATTATTTTTATAGGAAATAATTTTAACTAATATTCCAGAAGAATATTATAATATTGTTGAAAATAAACATTATATTTGCATTATTTGTTGCTCCAAAAGTAGCACAAACTTTATAATTAATAATTTAGAATAATGTTACTCGTAGATTTACCTATTACAAATATTTTGTTGCTCCTTAAGTAAGACACTATAATTTTCACTAATATTCTAGTTAACTTCTACTTGCTCTTGAAGAGTAAAGTTAAATACACTCCAACGTAATTTTTTTTACTCCTTAAGAGTAGATTATAGTATGATTTATTAAAATACTATTTAATCACTCCTAAATAGCGAAACTATAATTTTCAATATTATAGAAAAATATTGACATATTACTTTTGAAATAGCAATAATAAAATACAATGTGCTCTCGAAGTAACACATGTTTCAAAAAATATATCATTTTAAATTCATGTTTATCACTGAAAAAAGATATATAACTAATGTCATGAGGATGTTCATTAGTTTGATTTCTCGAATGACATATATGATTATTTTAAGTTTAATCGTATTCTTTGAAATTAAATAATAAAATTATATCTTATATTGAATTAGAAGTTCAATTTGATCTTATTATTTGGCATGACTAGTTGGACTATCGCTGGATCAATAATGGTGCCAAATCAAAAATTCAAATATATATTCAACGAAGAACCAGAAAATTATTCAATTCAATGAATTCTTATGTATTATCCGTTCTCTTTATTGATAATTGGTCTTTAAATATTATTAGCTAAAATAGGAACTAAATTCTCTATATTTCTAAAAATTAATTAGGGTGATAAATGGGAGCCTCATCATCCACCACATTGACCATCTAAATATTATTTGTATATAATATATTTGATACATATACTGTATGATTACATGGTGTTCACAAATTGAGGTTTGCGAAATTACTGCTAAACAAATTTAAATCGTAAACTTAAATTTCAGATTATACAATTAAGATAACGTCTTGTTGATGAAAGTCATTCTAAATCTCAACTTTTAAATAAGTATTATTTAGGATATCGATAATAATTTAACACTATTGTTTGTTAAATGTCTCCAATTAATTGAGAACAATGTTCTTCCCATTTCTATTTAGAGAATGTTATTGCGCATCATACCAGTATTGTGACTCTTCTTATTATAATTGGCTTATGGTCAGAGCATAATTTTTTCATCTAATTATTTTAATAGTGCAGTATATGTCAAATTGTTCCACCACAATGCAATGGAATGAAAAGTAAATAATGCTGATGATAAATGCATAGTTTGAACACTTATATCAAATGAGTGATATTTTATAACACTGAAAAAATGATTGTTAATTTTGCTCGAACAATACGCTCAACATTATGGAGAGGAATTAAGAAGTTAAAAATAACATACAAATGCATCATTATCCTCGCAAAAGATAATTCAAACTAGAAGTCCGAAAAATAATTTATTTAAATACATTTACTGACAAATGAGATCAACAATATCTCATGTACAAATTTTAAATGTTCCAATATGAATTGATGTCCTAAGGGAACAAATTGATAGCATTATACTTATATATTTATGGCATGCCTGAAACGTGATAGTATTTGATTCTAATACAAAAATCTCCAAACGAAAATAGAGCTATTAGCAAAGATGATCACATCAATAAGGCTCATAATATTGATGAGTATTTAGACATAACAAATTATAAAACTCCAAAAAAGGTTTAGATATTTGATATATGAAAAATTGAGACATCTCAATAAGTTATGTCATTATAAAAAATAAGTAAAATCGAAAAGAAAAGGTGGTCGACAATACTTTTGCACAAAATATACTGCATCATATTATAAATAGTAAGGAATTGAAACAAATATGTTGAAATATATCAATCGAAGTAATGATTGGCCAAATAAAATGGATGTAATCCTAAAATGAAATTATTGAAGAAGCCTGAAATTTCTTGACCTGTAGTCAAAAAATCTAAATATATATATTTATGTAAAAAGGAAATGAAAAAAATGAAATCATAATATGTAATGTATGACTCTCAACTTGAATTTAGCAAAAATTGTGGTGGATGAAATCACGAGT
>NW_019249176.1:62448-63470 GCF_002742605.1 Olea europaea var. sylvestris
ACCTATAAAATATGAAAAATATTATACTTGTTCATACTTTATTGTGGGTAGATGAGGGAGAAGGGATAGCTGAGAGAACGAAAGAGAGTGTGAATCACTTGAAAAATAAAAATATCCTTTCCTAAAGAAAATGCTTATTTTTTTAGGAAAATATGTTCTTATGACAAAAAATTGTCAAATATATTCCATGAAAAAAATTGTTACAAAAGTAAGAATTTGAGTGAAAAGCGATATTTTTCATGAAAAATAAAGCCAATAAAAAAGACTCATATTTAAACTTTGATCACAAAATGTTACTTATTTTTTTATCAACAACATGTTAATAATAGTTATATTTATAAATTACGTGGCATGAGCATGATGGAGAATCCCATATATGTCGATGTGGCTCGATCATTTAATTTGATTGGGCCCATTAAATCATAAGCCTCATCTTAAGCTTCGGACTTGACCCATTAGCAACACTTGGCCCATCTACATTTTCCTATATACATATGTGAGTTTTATTGACAATCAAATGTATGTTCTCGATCCCTAAACAAATCTTCCTTCATTCTCTTGCAATCATATTTCTATCGTCTGACTATTAACTTGGTTGTTGGAGTAAAAATGGTGGTTGAACCTTTTTTCGACTGTCGGCCTTTGTCTCCTAATGGGATATTCAATGTGCAGGTAATATCTACGTGGAGGGGGCAATGTCGAGATTCTGTTGGTACATTGTTTGAGGTAGACAAACTGGTGCTTTGACAAAGAGCTGGACCCCAAAGGGGAACCACATCCTAATTCATCAAAGTGGATAGCACATGCTTTACATTGATAAAAAGTCATGGGAGAAGCCTCTGCATGAATGAACCATCCACCATGTAGGGAAGCGTAGACACTTCGAAGAAGAGCTGGAACCCGAAGGAGATCACCTCATATGCCTCCCATTGATAAAAGTGATGTGAGAAGCTCCTGCATGAATGAACCATCTAGTATATAGGAAAGTGTGAGTGCTTCGACAAAGAGTTGGATCCAAAAGG
>NW_019249177.1:0-1349 GCF_002742605.1 Olea europaea var. sylvestris
TTAAAGGTTGAAAAGTCAAAATCAAATCGACGTCCCCCGTGATTTCTTTAAGAAATAAATAAATGAAGAAATTTACAAAAATGCATTCATATATTTTAAATCGGTGAAATCGAAAACGAGTTAATGATTTTCATTTTTAAATTTTTTATTTAATTATTTTATGTTGGATAACTAGCACATGTCTAATTTTTATATATTTTTAGATTTATACACAAATAAATGTTAGAAATTCATTATTCCAAATGAAAGTTAACTCGATAATAGTCTAGTTAAAGCATAAACTTTTTCTCTGAATTTATTGACCATTAATATTTATAAAAATAATAATAAAGAAAAGACAGAAAAAATATTTATTAAATAAAAAAGACTGTCTTGTTAAAGTGTGTAATTTTTTTTTATTATGCTTCTTATTAATGGAGTGTTTGAGATATTTATACCACTCAAAATCGAATTCATCGTTGGGACTACTATGGTTTCTTGGCCTGCACACTTTCTCATTGTCCGATTTACCCTAAGGTTATGGACCCTAGATTCTGCCATTAGCTGTGCATAATTTTGCTGTACTATCAAAAGCATCATCTGACTTGCGTTACTAATTACAATGAGGCCCTTGAGCAGCTCAGCGACACCGTGTTCAAGGAAGACGCGGCCACTTCAACTTTATAAAATTAGTAATTAGATTATTATATAGCTAACGACTCATGACTTACTATTTAATAAGATCAAAACTTGAACAAATGGAAATTTATCAATAAATATAAGTACGCTGCTCAATTTTAAGTTCAGTTATTTAATAGTAACACTTGGCATGATTCAATTCAAACCAATCTCTTAATTTTGATTAAGAGAGCGCATCAGTCCCCATGTTTAATTTTTAGACATTTGACGTCTGATTCTTTCAATTTTAGTGCAAGTTCATCCCTGCTAACCTTTTCTATTAAATAATATTATAATAGTATATCTATAACCTCTTATTTGAAGATACACAATGATGAGTGCTATTTACTGCAATTACGGGCCAATTAATTATTGGGTCACTGGTTATGAGGCCATTTGAAAATAATAAACATTTCTATTGGGACATATTTGTTAGGCCATTTGGAAATGTTTAATTGGGTTATTATTTTCATAAAACCCGTTTATTTTGTGCTCTTAAAGGTTGGGCCATAACCTACACTTTTATTGGGCAGCTTTTAGAGAATTAATTCTTGAGTACATGGATTGGTCTGTTGTGCCCATTGTGCAATTTAATACTCATGTATTTACTTCAATTTTGCATATGTTAATTATTCATGTTTAGAATAATATATGCAATTTTAGGATGCATTAAATTGTGTATTATGCTCATA
>NW_019249178.1:0-1349 GCF_002742605.1 Olea europaea var. sylvestris
TTTCAAAAAAAAAAAAAAAAAAAAAAAAAATCTTAGTTGCATTTTCCTTATCGTTGCGCCAATGGGTGCATCAACAAATCACAGGTCACAAGTTTACCAACTACACGATGTAATCTCTAAACCAGTTTTAAGTTTTAACACAAATTTATTAGGAAAATTAGCTCAAATGGTTTCAAACCTTTGTCCAAATTGTAACTAAGTCCATCTCCAACTTTACGAGCTAATAACCTTCAAACCCATCAATCAAATAGGAAAACTAACAGCAAAAATTAGCGTGGTCATTTTTGTTATTGTTGGTTTTTAGCCATTGTTTTAGCTCAGAAAGTCGATACTTTAAGTGGTCAATAGGGTTCGATCTGTTACACTTACAGTGATCAAAGAGCTATGGCTCAGCTACTTCGCGGAGAAAATAAATCACATAAAATTGTTCAATATTTTTTAGGTTGAGAAGCCTGCTACTATTAACTACAATACCCTTCATGTAACTCTAGATTCAGCTTCAATGCACTTCACTTGGTTGCGATCGAGCTTGACACCTTCAAATAGATATTTACGTTAGCATCCAATCTATAAAAATGGAATCTTTAACATCCCACGTTATCATAAAAGCCATGATTCACGTACAGGCAGAAGCTCACAGGCCTCTGCTAGAGCACACACAGGGGGTGGGGCCCGCAAATTTATTTATTTTTTTTTTTTTATGCAAGTCGGTCCCATCGACCTGTACTCAAGGCATTGACCTTATCATAATAGCTACAACAGTTTTAAAATTTACAACATTCTCACAATGAAATGTTCTACATATAAACTAAAATTTTTCTACTTTTTTATCACACATTTTTTCTTCTTTAAAAGAGACTACTATTTCAAAACTCATCTTCACAAAAAAACACATTTTAATGATTGTAAAACAGGGGCTGAGGTCTTTCTTGTAATTCAACAGTTCCATTTTCGGGTCCAATTTGGCTTTGACCGTTATTTGAGAATTAAGAAGCCAATGACCTGAAATAAAACACAAAATCGCTCTTGGCGCCTATTCTTATCACTCTCCACAAAAAATGATTGTTGTCATCACCACCACCACCACACATTCTCGGAACCATCCGCTTTCAAACTCGCCTCTTCCTGCCCCAATTCTTTCTCTCTCACTGATTTATTTTTGACAAGACATAAAATGTCATGTTTTTCATCCATTAATACTTGCATTTTTGTGATTAATTGACTCCTAAATGTATTGAGTATCCTTATATTTTGATTTAGGTCGCAATTGGATGATTATGACATAAATTAGAGGAAATGAGTGAAGAATGACCAAAGTGAAAGAAATCAAAAGTTCAAGGACTAAGTTG
>NW_019249179.1:0-1349 GCF_002742605.1 Olea europaea var. sylvestris
AGTCCCGTCCTTCTTAGGCACCAGCAAAATAGGTACAGCACATGGACTCATGCTCTCCCTGACATAACCTTTGCTCATCAACCCCTCCACTTACTTTTGAAGCTCCTTTGTCTCCTTAGGATTGCTTCGGTAAACTGGTTGATTCGGTATGACAGCTCCGGGAACAAAGTCAATCTGGTGCTCGATGCCTCTAATTGGTGGCAATCCACTTGGCATCTCCTCAAGAAACACGTCGTCGAACTCCTGCAATAAAGACTTAACCAAACTAGGGAGGGATGTGTTAGAATCCTCAAAATTGAGGAGAGACTCCTTGTACACTAACAATATCATTTGCCTATTATTGCTCATAGCCTTTTTCAACTTACTCTCTTTTGCATAGAAGTTGACCTTTGGCTTTTCTCTCCCCTCAGCTGACTCTTTTTCTCTCCTCTCAACCGACTCATTTTCTCTCCGCTCATGTGGCTTCTCTCTCTTTTCTCCACTCTCAGCTACCTCACTATTTTCTCTCTTATTGATAGTTTCACTATTGCCTCTCCTTTTTCCTTACTCTCTTATTCTCTCGTCTTCCTCACTTTTCAATTTGATTTGATCTCCATACACTTGTGCCGGTGTTAATAGAGCAAGAGTAATAGTCTTCCCATCCTTGACAAAGCTATAACGATTCGTATATCCATCATGTGTGACCCTTCTATCATATTGCCATGGTCTTCCTAACAAGACATGACCCACATGTATAGGCATCACATCACATACTACTTTGTCACTATAACTCCCAATTGAGAAATTAGTTAAAACTCTTCTATTCACCCTAACTTCCCCACTTTCATTCAACCATTACAACTTATAAGGCCTAGGGTGTCATAACAATGTTAGTCCTAGTTTCTCAACTAAAGTTGTGCTAGCTACATTCGTGCAACTCTCACCATCAATAATCATACTACATACCTTATCGTTGATGTAACAACGTATGTGGAATATATTTTCTCGCTGCTGCTCTGAATCATTCAGTTTGACTTGAGTGTTAATAGCTCTCCTTGACACCAATGATTCCCCAACATCAAACTCCGATTTTTCTTCTTCTTCTTCAACGTCTTCCAATGCAGATATGCCCTCAAACTCTCCTTCACTTTCACTCACCACCTCTCCATTATCCAACAACACCATTACCTGTTTATTTGGTCATTGAGAAGCAATGTGTCCTGACCTCAAGCATCTGAAACACTTGATGTCTTGATTCCTTGATGGTTGTGAATCTGTGCTGGGAGTTGTTTTGCTAGCACTTTCTTCTTTCCCTTTCTGCCACTCATTCTTACCTTTAGGTACAGCTTTATCACCTTTGTTGTTGTTGT
>NW_019249180.1:0-1349 GCF_002742605.1 Olea europaea var. sylvestris
GACAAGGTTGTAACTTTACAACCTTGCGGCCGCATGTCACTATACCATGCGGCCGCACATGGTGTTGCAGGGTTTTAATTGAGCAAAAAAATTGAACCATGTGGTCGCATGGTTTAACACCATGCGGCCGCATGGCCTTAATTTCGAAAAAAAAATCTAAACTTCCGTTTTTAATCGAAACTCTTTCGGGGCTCCGTGAGGACATGATATAAAAGCCAAAATTCATCAGAAGTAGGGCAGAACGTCCAAGGAGAAGAAGAACACAACTTTTGGAGGCAAGGAACACGAACTTGAAGCCGATTTCACAAGGATTCAAGTGGGTTTTCAAGGTTTTGTTCAAGATTTCAGATTTCAAGAACTTTCATACGGGTGTTATTCTTTCTATTTATTAATTTTGTTTTTTCTATAATTATGAATCTTCTAGGCTAGGTTTTCAATTACTAGGTGATTGATGAACGGTTGTTTGTTATTTAATTCTATATTTCATGATAAAGACTCGTTGAATAATTTGATTAATTTACATGCATTAATTTCCTTCTACAATTAGTGGCCAATGATTGTGTGAGTGTTGATGACTTATTTCTTACATTCGAGAGAAGTGGAATAGGTTCGATAAGGTGTAAATCAACATAGGGTCCGATAGGGGATAAAGATATACCCCTATGCTTTATGCAATTCTTAAATTGTTCACAAAACTACATGCATTCTTATATATTTGCATCATCCATAGAGATATAGGCTGGTGGTGTGCAAGAATAGATCTAATATATATCGAGAGAGTATATTGGATAGAATTAAGAACATTGAATTGGCAAATTTTTATCGAATCATTAATTTTATGAAATTAGGGTTTTTATAACTTCAATTGGAGATTCGTGATCCTAGTGACTTTAGTTTGATTCATTTTAATAAATTAGCTTTTAAACTTGCTTAATTTCATTTACTTGAGTGTTTAAGTCGTTTAATTAGAGAAATTTTGAAATTAGCGTTTCTAATTGAGAAATTAGGGTTTTCAATTGAAATTAGGGGTTTTAGTTGAAATTAGGGTTTTTAATTGAAATTAGGGCTTTTTGCATTTAGACCATACTTTCACTCAATTAGATTCGGTTAAGGATAGATTATATAGAATTGAACTACTCAATCTCTAAGGGACGATACTCGGACTTTTAAAAATCCAGTTTATTACTTATTACGAACCGTACGCTTGCGATAATTTTAAATCGAAAGAATTATTTCGTGAACACTCACCTCCACCTCTTCCACATTGACCTTCTCCAAATTTAAGTTAATTACAGCTAATGCTTTCTGATTGGATCACAGTAGATTGAGGGCTATATCGTCACCTTTCT
>NW_019249181.1:0-1349 GCF_002742605.1 Olea europaea var. sylvestris
AAAAACAAACAAACCCGAAGTCATCCTAAATTCAAAAGCTACTTTTCATTGGCTCGATTCCAATCGAATTAGAATGGCATTTCACAAAAAAGGAACAAACCCGAAGTTATCTTGAAATCAAAAAACACTTTTCATTGGCTCGATTCCAATCGAATTAGACTAGCAATTTGCCACAGACGAACAAACCCGTTGTTATCAAGAAATCGAAAGCCACTTTTCATTGGCTTGATTCCAATAGAATTGGACTAGTGATTTGCCGAAAATGATCAAACCTAAATTTATCATGTAATCAAAAACCACTTTTCATCGGCTCGATTCCAATCGAATTATGAAATTGAAAACCACTTTTCATTTGCTCGATTCCAATCGAATTCGACTTGCAATTTACCTAAAACAATCAAACCTAAAGTTAACATGAAATCGAAAACCTATTTTCATGGGCTCGATTCCAATCGAATTAGACTAGCAATTTTTCGAAAATAATCAAACCCGAAGTTATGATGTAATCGAAGGCCACTTTTCATTAGCTCGAATCCAATCGAATTAGGCTAGCAATTAGCCGAAAACGAACAAACCCGAAGTTATCATGAAATCAAAAACCACTTTTCATTGGCTTGAATCCAATCGAATTAGACTAGCAATTCGTAAAAAATGAACAAACCCGAAGTCATCATGAAATCAAAAACTACTTTTCATTGGCTAGATTCCGATCGAATTAGACTAGCATTACGTAGAAAATGAACAAACTCGAAGTTATTATGAAACCAAAAATCGCTTTTCATTGGCACGATTTCAATCGAATTACACTAGAAATTCGCCAAAGACGAACAAACCCAATGTTATCAAGAAATCAAAAATCACTTTTCATTGGCTCGATTCCAATCGAATTAGACTAGCAATTTGCCAATGACGAACAAACCCAATGTATAGACTAGCAATTTTTCATAAACAATCAAACCCGAAGTTAACATGAAATCGAAAACAACTTTTCATTGGCTCGATTCCAACAGAATTGGACTAGCAATTCGCCGATAATGATCAAACCCGAATTTATCATGAAATCAAAAACCACTTTTCGTTGGCTCGATTCCAATCGAATTAGTCTAGCAATTTTTCGAAAACGATCAAACCCGAACTTATCATGTAATCGAAAGCCACTTTTCATTAGCTCGAATCCAATCGAAATAGATTAGCGATCGCCGAAAATGATCAAACCCGAAGTTATCATGAAATAAAAAACAACTTTTCATTGGCTCGATTCAAATAGAATTAGACTAGCAATTAGCCAAAAACGAACAAACCCGAAGTTATCATGAAATCAAAAACCACTTTTCATTGGCTCGATTCCA
>NW_019249182.1:0-1349 GCF_002742605.1 Olea europaea var. sylvestris
TTTTTTACGCCTTTTCACAATTGAGTTGAAATCCATTATACCAAATCGGGGACAAATAGATCCTAAATCTATGATGATAATATTTGCTACAAATAAAGTTTCAGATTAATATTTTTTTGGAGCAAACTAAGGTAAGAATCTGAAATTAAATACATTCCGTAACATCATACAAACGTAAACTTGTGTAATTGATATGTTTAGATATTATAAACAATTGCTTTATTATTATGGTTAGTTATTCTCTTTGTCTAATCAGTATCTTTTTTCAGATATGATGATCACGAGGTCTTGTTGGACATCATTATATTTTTTGGGCCTTTTATCTAGTTTAGTAGATTTGTATTGTAACGTTATTGTATCGTCATTAGCCTAAAAAAGGTGAACCAAAAAAAATGTTTTAATTTATTGTGATTTCACTTTGATTTAATTGGTATTTAAATTTATAATAGATATATTTAGCCCCTTCTTGAGCCATATTTTTCATATCATCATAATTAGAAAATTGACCGTTGGAGAGGAGGCTGGTCCCACACATGAAACAGTAGGTCAACAAAGGCGGTTGAATTTGTGAGATAACAGTCCAATTTTTCATTTTTTTGTCTCAAATTTTGTTCAAACAAGGGCTTAGTTTTATTTTTAGATTTATTCATAATAAGATATAAATATATATTGAGTTCAATGAATTAATGCATAAAAGTATACAGGCAAAAAAATATATGGCGAAATCGGCAATTTAGAACCGAAACAAACTGTTAGATTTAGGTTTGAGTTTTTTTCAAACCGTTCAAAATGGTTTGGTTTGGGTTTGGATTTTTGTCAAATCAATTTAAATGGTTTTGTTTGAAATCCGTCAAAAATCAGTAAAATCGGACCCCTTACAGCCATAACCTTTAGTAATGATACTACAAATGGATTTATGTGTCTCCTCATATCATATTTTTCACTCAACCCCTCGCATATAAATTCCTTCCATTACCTTTGAAACTCTTTTTCTCTTCAGGGATCACAAAGTAAACCACCAGTGAATAAAGAAAATCCAAGCTAAGGCGTTGTTGGTTAATTTCATCCACAAGTTGATGCTCAATGCCCAGATTGTATGGTATCCCAATAGGCTTGTCTTCGTGGACTAAGTCTTCGATATCCTGCAAGAAGGAAATAGCAAAGCTAGGGAGGAATTGTTAGTTCTTGGTAAAATCCCTTCAACTTCACTCTCCTTTTCATATAATTCACTTCCGACTCCTCCTTTTATCTCCAAAGACTCTCCTTCTTTTTCCTCTTGTGACTCCACTTTATTTTAACCATTTCGCCATCCTCATTTCCACTCTCTACTTCATTTTCATTCTCTCTCG
>NW_019249183.1:0-1348 GCF_002742605.1 Olea europaea var. sylvestris
GTTGATAAGGAATTGACTGCTTCAGAGGAGTCTTGTGCTCCAAAAAGGAAACACGTTAGCTCGAATACGGACGATGATAGATTAGGTCTGCCAGTTCAGGCCTTCTCAATGTCTAAGATGTCGCGCTTGAAGAGGAGGAAATTGGAGACGAGATTGAAAGATGAGCTCGAACAAGTTAGAGCACTGCAAAGGAAGATATATTCATTGAGCTCAAATGCCATGATTCTTTCACCCACTAAGGATACACATAGCCATGGTGATGGGACAATGAGACCTGCTCCTGTGGCAACTTTTCCAATGTACATGAATAAAGTGGCTGCACCACCCGGGAAGAAAAAGTTTCCCCTGGGGAGAAATGGTCCATGCACAAAAGGTGGGACTACAACGTTGATAAAACAAAGCAAGACACTGTTAAACCAGTTGATGACACACCAGCATGCATGGATTTTCAACACACCAGTTGACATCGTAAAATTTAATATTCCCGATTACTTCAATGTGATTAAGCATCCAATGGATTTGGGAACGATAAAAAGAAAGTTACTTCGGGGTCAGTATCAATGTCCAGTGAGTTTTGCTGCAGATGTTAGGCTTACCTTCAATAATGCAATGACTTACAACCCGCGTGGAAGTGATGTCTATTTAATGGCCGAGACAATGAACAATTTTTTTGAAATGAGATGGAAACCAATTGAGAAGAAGATTCCTAGAATAGTTGATGAATCCGTGCCTTCAAAATCAAGTGTTATCTTAGAATCTGAAACTGGTTTTTCCGTGCCTCCTGTTAAGGAGCAGAAAACCAGTGCAATGAAACACAAAGTTAAGCAGGATCCGGTTAAGTTGGTGATGAGTGATGTTGAGAAGAAAAAATTGGGTGCAGATTTGGAGGCCATGCTGGAAGAATTGCCTGAAAGTATTATTGATTTCTTGAAAGAGAGCTGTTTGAATGGAAATCTAGTGAACGAGGGTGAGATTGAAATTGATATTGATACTATCAGTGATGATACGCTATTCAAGTTACGTAAGCTTTTGGACGACTATGCATTGGAGAAGAATAATCAAGCAAAAGTTGAGCCATGTGAAATTGAGGTACATCTGTGCATACAATTCTATGCTTGTGCACACATCTTTTATTGTATATAAATCTTCTTACATTATATCCACGTGTAATACTGGTATATAAATTGTTTGCAGACACGCAATGAATCTGGGTTCCGCAAGATATTCATGCAAACTTTCGAAGGTAATTCTCCTTTCTGCAGGTGAAGTTGCATATGTCCTTGGGTTAACAAGATGACTCACTCCCCTTCCACGTTTTCATCAGGAAATCAGCCGGCCGATGAGGATG
>NW_019249184.1:0-1348 GCF_002742605.1 Olea europaea var. sylvestris
AATAATAATAATAATAATAATAATAATAATAATGAAGTACGTTAATGTTTTTGATTGAAAATAATTACTAAGGACAATATTTTCTGATTAACAAAATGTTAAAAATAAAAATGTGATAAAGGAAAAAGTCAAGGACCTTCAATATAATTAAAATGTGGTGTGAATATAACCACCCTACTATTAAAGAGAAAAACTTTAAATTTTATTTACTACTTTGTATCAAATTTTTTTTTATAAATTTTATTTGCGTTACTGAACGATCTTTAATTGATGGCTATACCACCACAGTCTTTTGCATTCATTGTTTGGCATGCCAACATATGTCAAATGATGAACGTGCCAATAACGAAAACACGTCTTTATAACATTTAATCTAGAGATATTGCCATAACAATCATTGTTAGACCTTGTTTGCAAGAGTTTTTTGAGAATAAATTTTGTAAAAAAATGATTTTTTATGGGAGAATGTATGGATAAAATATAGAAAAAAGTTATGAATTCATGCACAAAATTATTTTATTGAAGAATGCATGATTGAAATAATTTAGAAAAAAATTAAAATTTAAAAATATCACCAAACAAGGGCATAGTCTTTTGTTTCTAAGGTGTCATTTAGAAATTAAATGGAAGATTAAGAATAGAACGTCTATCAACTAAACTGTTTCTGTTAATTTGGAGGGCAATAAGTGATATAATGTACATGGTGAAATTTGAAAGTAAATTGAAGTTCATTCTCTCAATCGAGATAAGATAAAGTTTAGTGACCTAATTGAAATTTTGCTAGAAGTTAAATGACTCGGGTTCAAATTCACCCTTTTATTTATTTATTTATTCCGCAGTTATTCAAATGACAGATTAGGAATGTGCATTTTAATCGGAATCGATCCTCTCGGATCGAAATAAAAATTGCTATCGAAGGTTCGTATTTGGTTTGAAAATAAAATAATAATAATAAATAAATAAATAAATAAAATTTAGAAGTTGAATAGGAGAATCTATAACTGGTCAGGTCGGATTCGATTCTTGACTCTTCAATCGAAATTGTGGTTACGAACTCTAAAATTGAATATATAATTTTTATAATTTATAAATTTTACTGTTTACTTTGATCCAATGACTCGGTGCAATAAGTTGCAAGTTTACAATGCCCAACGAATAGCTGGTTTGCAAAGCTCAAGTAGTAAGTAAATTAATCAACCAAATTCATTCATTTGAATAATTAAACTATATTACTTGCATTTATAGCCAGTTTGATTGTATTTTATGTGCTACCCGTTGCATAAACATTTCTCGAGGCGTCGTACGCAGACATAACCTAAAATTAATACTATTATGCTAGATATTGAAT
>NW_019249185.1:0-1348 GCF_002742605.1 Olea europaea var. sylvestris
AGTCGACTGCAATTTATAATATAAGTTAATGCTCCAATTGCACTAAGGTATAATATTTTAGGACTAAGGACATTTTCTCTATCTTCAAGTGAATGAAATGGATCATTTTTCATATCGAATGATCGAACAACTATGATGATGCTAATGGATGTACATTATCCATATAAATGTGTTTTAAACTTTTTCTTTTGTATACATAGATTGATGAACAAATAATCTTTCTGAAAAATGTTCAATTTGCAACCAAAACAAAATTTGATTTTTCCAAAATCTTTCATCTCAAAATCAATTTTCAAATAACCAGCAGCTTTGTTGAACTCTTCAAGAGTTCAAATTAAATTTAAATCATCAACCATAATTGCAAATTCAATATTTGTTTTCTTTATGAAAACATATGGGCGGACATGGTCATTTTCATAGCATTCATTCAACAAATATTCATTAAGGTGATTATACCACATGCGTCCAGATTATTTTAATCATATAATGATTTAAGAACAAGGTTCTCGGGCATGTATTATTTGAGTTATGCTTCAGACATATTAAATCTTTCAAATATAATATTAATAATCATGTTAGTTCAGTTGACTATCATGTATTTCAAATTTCATGTATCGTCAAAATAATATGATATAGATTCGTGATTTTATCCATAACGATCTTTGCGAAATTCACTATGTTGAGAGTCGTGCATTTTACAATACGACTTCATTTTTCTCATTTAATTTTCGTATAAGTATATACCTTTAGATTTTCGGATTACTAGTACAAAAATTTTGTGTTTATCTAGTAAATTCAATTTAAGATTGGTCTCCTTTTATTTGACAAAACATTATTTCGATCGATATATTTTGACGAATTTATTTCGATTCCTCGCGATTCTCATATGCTACTGTATATCATGTACAAAATTATTGTCGACAACTTTTTGTTTTCTCGTTCGATTCTATTTCTTTTCCTATAGTGACATAACTTATTTAGATATCTCAATTTTTAACATATCAGGTACCTGAACTTCTTCCGGGGTTTTATAATTTGTTATGTTTAAATACTCATTAAGAGTATATGCCTCTTTAATGAAACTATCTTTGCTAATTGCTCCATTTTTATTTGAAAATTTTTGTATTAGAATCGTATCAAGCTTCAGGTGTGCCATAAATATATCAAATAAAATGCTAACAAATTGTCCTCTAAAATATCAATTCGTATTGGAGCATTAAAAATTGGTGCGTAAGATATTGTTGATCTCTTTAATCAATAAATGCATATAAATAAATTATCTTTCAAACTTCTGATTTAAATGATATCCAGGGAGGATTTAGATGATGGTGCATCTATACATTATTTT
>NW_019249186.1:0-1348 GCF_002742605.1 Olea europaea var. sylvestris
ATGAGCTCTGGATACTTGGCTTTAAGCTCCTCTTCTTTCTCCCAAGTTGACTCATCAAGTCCATGATTTCGCCACTGGACCTTTACCAAGGAAACCTCTTTGTTTCTGAGTTGATGTAGCTTTCTGTCCAAAATCATCATCGGGGTTTCTTCATATGATAAGTCCCTTTGTACGTCCACTGTTTGATAACTTATTACATGATTGGGATCATGAACATATTTTCTAAGCATCGATATATGAAATACGTTATGCACTGCTGCAAGTTCAGGTGGTAAGGCAAGTCGGTAAGCCACAACACCAATTCTTTCAAGGATCTCGAAAGGTCCAATAAATCGCGGTCTCAATTTTCCCTTCTTGCCAAATCTCAATACACCCTTCATGGGTGCTACTTTAAGGAAAACTTTGTCACCCACACTAAATTCCAAATCCTTTCTCCTACTATCCCCATAACTTTTTTGTCGATCTTGTGCTGTTTTTATTCTAGTTCTAATCTTGTCAACTGCCTCAACTATTCGTTCAATGATTTCAGGACCCAAAATTCTATTCTCTCCGACCTCATCCCAATGGATAGGGGATATGCACTTCCTACCGTAAAGAGCTTCATATGGGGCCATACCTATAGTGGCTTGGAAGCTATTGTCGTAAGCAAACTCCACTAAAGGCAGGTGCATCTCCCAACTACCTCCAAGATCCAAAACACATGCCCTCAACATATCCTCAAGGGTTTGAATGGTTCTTTCTGACTGCCCATCTGTTTGTGGATGATAAGCAGTACTAAACTTCAGTTTCATCCCCATGGCAGTCTGTAAACTTTTCCAAAATTTGGATGTGAACCTCGGATCTCTATCTGAAACAATAGTGACTGGAACTCCATGCAGTTTGACTATCTCTTTGATGTATAGCTGTGCAAACCGTTCCATGTTGAAGTTTACCTTGATTGGTAGAAAATGGGCTGACTTCGTCAAACGATCAACCATTACCCAGATAGCATTGTGACCTTTTGCTGTCCTTAGGAGGCCTACCACAAAGTCCATCATTATGTGTTCCTACTTCCATTCTGGAATGTCCAATGGTTTCAGTAGTCCTGATGGTCTTTGGTGTTCTGCCTTGACCTGCTGACAGATAATACATTTTTCAATGAACTGACCAATTCCTCTCTTCATATTTGTCCACCAAAATGTATCTTGGAGATCTCAATACATTTTCGTGCCACTTGGATGTGCCGAATACAGGGTAGAGTGAGCCTCTTCCAGTATTTCATTTCTTATACTTTCATCTTTAGGTACACATAACCTTCCTTTGAAAATCAGCTCGTTATCTGCAGACATTTCAAATCCTATACGTTTGT
>NW_019249187.1:0-938 GCF_002742605.1 Olea europaea var. sylvestris
TGACTCCCTAAGGCTTGCATTTTAACCCTCTTCTTATTATTGAATTATAATGTTTATATTGTTATAATATTATTATATTTATGTAATTATTGAATTATGTTATTTATATTTATTAGTTGATATATTAATCTACGCACAGATGACCCGATTTTTCCATCTAAAGTCATGTTGCCTCCTTGTTGCACGGGACTCCAAGATAAGACTCATGTGGTTCACAACTGATTCTCCTTCTATAAGTATAACCATAGGAAAAGAAAGAACGAGTCTCTCATCGAATTATCAAAATAGTACGAATATAGTATAAATTTGTAGAAATGATAATCTTCAAGTTGCTGTATCAAACTATAAAAATTGGCTCCATTTTATAGTGTCAAACTTAACCACCACAATAATGAGAATTATCCCAATTAAAATATAAGTTTAATTATGAAATTATGAGTTTTAATTTTGAAATTAAACCTGAAAATTAAAGGGAAAAACTGAAAATTAATGTGTTTTAAATGTGCTGCTCCTTTTTCATTTGTGGTTGTGTGATGTGTACAAAAAGATAGAGAGGCAGAAGTTTTTCTCCCTTTTGTGAGTCTCTTTGAGAGCAGCCTGTGGAAGATAATTGAGGCAGCCGTTCCTTGTTTTTCTTCTCCCTCTTTGTAAGTTCTCTTTGTGGGATATTTCCTTTGTGGATGCAAGAAGGCTCTTTGTGAGTTAGACCTTTCTTGGACAACCTTAGTGATGTCGCAGGGTTTGAGTGTTTTGGTTTAGAGTAATATTGTGGTGTACGTTGATTAAATAGAGCCCGAAACCTTTTTATCACCAAAGGTATTAGATTTTGCACACATTGAAGTTTCTCGGTGGTGAATATTATTTCAGCATATTTCATATTTATTTGATGTTGGATTATTTACTCCTAACATGCCATCTCCTAAAAGATTGTGGCTCAT
>NW_019249187.1:11905-18600 GCF_002742605.1 Olea europaea var. sylvestris
AAATATTTTATTCTCATGTGTAGGTATGACTAATTTCTTCATAAACGAACTAAGAGCTGGAACCTTCGTAAATAGGTCGAATCGAAACTTTAATGCATAACGTCGGTCTTAGAGTTGGCAATGGGACGAGTTCAGTCGAGACGAAGGGCAAGCCGAGCATTTTTTGGTTCCATACTTGTCGCGTTACCTGTTCAAGGCGTGGTGGGACGGTTGCCCCATTTACGTACCCGTTTATTTATTTATTTTTAATTTTTTATAATTCATTTTATTGTTCCATTCATTCAAGTGAGACAATAATATATTTATTAAATTTTTTTAATTAATTCATTTTTAAAAGTTAAATTATTTAAATAAATTTGGTAAAATAAGATTTTTATTATTTATTATATTTGTTAGATAATTTTAGTCACCATCTTCTATTAGAATTAATGAAAATTTGTGGAGTTTTTTCCATTTAAAGTATTGAATTCTTTATATATATATATATATAAGGGGAGGGGCCCCTAATACCCGTACCCACCCCATACTTGTCTCGTGGCGGGATCAATTACCCTATTAAGTGAGATCAGACAGTGCCCACGGGTATCGAGTTTGAAGGGTATTTTTGTCATCTCTAATTGGTCTGTTGGAGTAGCACATTAAAAAAAAAAAAATCAATGAAGTCTAAAATAAATAAGTTATATTCAATTTTCTAAAAAAATGGTTATTATGTGAACATATAAAATTTATAGGAATAAAACTAATTAAATCACACGTTCAAAGCATTTTAATGTTATTAAAATTGGAAGTATGTTCTGGGCTCTCCAGTTCGTTCACGATGGATGACATGCAAGGGTGACGACAAATACAATTTGTCTTATTTTCAAAGGTTTAAGCACAGGAAAGAACAAAGAAAGCTACAAATTCCAGTTGTCCCGCAAGGTAGGTCAATTGCATCAGTAGAGTACCTGCCTCGTGCTAGAAAGCTTGTAATTTAATACCTTTGATTTTTCTTTGTTTTCCACCGTATTAATAACATCTACTAAAAGTCTACTCATTTTGATTATTTAGGACCAACTTCTTTTTAAGCACATATTAAAAAAAAGAATATATTTATTTATCAATATTTTATTTCTTTGTGTAGGTCAAACTCATTTTTCGACGTTCCAACACTCGAAACCATCGTAAGTAGGTTAAAACAGAACTCGAAATACATGACCTTAGTGTGCTCGATAGCAAGTTAAACTACAGAATACTTATACCAAGTACATTAAAAAGAGGGTTTTGAAAGAGGGCACGAAATTTCTAGGGAAGACACATGTCCCCCTTGGAAATCCCCAGCTCATGTGGCTCAGGATAAGTGGCATGACTCAAAAGGATAAGAAGATAAAATATACTCTACAATGATGAAGCAAATAAAAATATAATTTATGATAGAAAGTCTAAAAGGATAAATAAAATTCAATTTATTAAAGTAGTTACTATGTGAACAGAGAAACTTCATAGGAAGAAAATTAATTAAATTCCACGTTTAAAACATTTTCTATTTATAAAGTTGTCGTTCGCGATGGATGACGTACAAGGATATCAAAAGAAAAAATGCAATTTATCCTATTTTCAAAGGTTTAAGCCAATGAAAGAACAAAGAAAGCTATCAAACTCCACTTGTCCCACAAAGGTAGGTCAAATGCATAGTAGAGTACCTGCCTATAGTGCTAGAAATGTTTTAATTTAACACCCTGGTGGCTTTTTTTCTTTTTTCTTTTTTCCCTCCTCGTTTTCCTTTGTTTTTTACAACCTTTATAACATCTACTAAAAGTTTAATAATAACGAATACTTGGTGCAAATGAATATGTTCATTTTGATTATATAAGACCAACTCATTTAAAAGTATATGTTAAAGAAAAATTACATTTAATTACTTATTTTTTATTTCCTTGCGTATATCGAACTCATTTTTCAATGATTCAACACTCGAAATCTTTATAAATAGGTTAAAACGAAACTCAAATTCATGACCTCAGTGTGTTCGAATGCTAGCTTAAAAAAAATAAAAATAAAAATAAAATAAAACTCATACCAATTATTAATATGAAAAGATAACAGGATAAAATACACTCAACAATGACAAGATGAAAACAAAGAAATATGAATTCATGATAAGAAAGAAAATAAGGATATTAAATTTTCTAAGTAGTAGTTTTTGTCTGAATTAATCACATGTCCAAAACATTTCAGTGTTATTATATTTAGGAGTCTACAAGTTCACTGAACAGAAACTTTGACAACGATGGATCACATGCAAATTTAACAACAAAAATAATCTTATGTTCATACATATATTTAAGCCAATTAAAGTAAAGGTAAGCTACCAACTCCACTTGTCCGATAACCTTTTTTTTTTTTTTTTTTTTCCCTTTTACACCAATAAGCTTCATCCATCTTTACATCTGCTAAAATCCTAAAATAACATGATGGGAATAGAAAAGCAAAAAACAGATCAACGGTTTTCATTAAACTCACGGGTCACGCATTTAATTGATTTTTAAATCGATGAGTTTTTTTTATCTAATCGACAGGACTTCGAGCCCAGTTTCATCATAATATGTTAAACAGTTAAAGAAGATATTCAAATGATTAATATGGTTCCTCTCTTATAACTTAAAATTTATATAAATAGTTTAAAATGGTATTAGTGATAGAAAAGAGATGAGTTAACGTCTCCTCGTTCAGCTATTTGTGAAAAAATTATTATGTGTTTTGGAGTTGTTTATCATTGGTTTGAATTGTGAATAGATAAAATTAATGGTGAATAAGCAGATAGTACTTATAGGTCTCATGAAATATAAGAATAAATATTGATTGGATAGAGTAAAAATAAATTATAAATAGCTATTAGAAATGTGCACAGTAACAAATAAATCTAGTCTACACGTGAAGGATATGTTCAAAGGCAAGATTTAATTTAATTCATGTGGCAAGATTGGTGTGCAACACATTTACAACGATGTTCAAATCGTTGTGCAGCTTCATAATAATGCACATAGCCTTTTTGAAACTCACCATTAGTGGTGGCTTCAAATGTTGACTCATGCTTAGTTCCACAAAATTCACCAAGGCCCTCAATTTGAAACAAGTATATCTCTGTTGCACGTTAAACCAATGTGATCCCTTAATCTTTCGCAAAAGTTTAATAACATTATAGTAATTTATTTCTTAAGTTCATTTATTCAAAAGAAATTGATATGAATGGTTCACTTGTTATGGGCATCGCCTAGTTAATTTGGAAACATGATTTAAATATGATTTTATTTTATTTTAAAAATTAATAAATATCAAAATACCAATTCATAGAAAATATTAAAAACTAATTTTGACATTAATGTCAAGTAAATATGTAATCTTTTAATATCTGGCCGCCTAAATAAAAATTCTACAATGTACTAAACATGTCAAACCCTAGGCCAAAAATTGGACTCTTAGCGTCAATATAGGACATGATGGAGGAGAACCATTGAACGATTTTCAATATTTTTTTCTTTTTAAACACTAGGAAATGGAGATAGTAGAAAAGTTAGATGAGTTGGGTTTGAACAAATTGATCATATGAACTTCATCGTGATTTTGTATCTTTGACTCATGCTCGGTTCCACAAATTCACCAAGCCCTTCAATTTGAAACAAGGATATCTTTGTTGCACGTTAAACCAATGTGATCCCTTAATCTTTCAAAAAAGTTTGATAACAGTATAGTAATTTATTTCTTAAGTTCATTTATTCAAAAGAAATTGATATGAATGGTTCACTTGTTATGGGCATCGCCTAGTTAATCTGAGAACATGATTTAAATATGATTTTATTTTATTTTTAAAAATAATAAATATAAAATAGCAACTCATAGAATATATCAAAAACTAATTTTGATGTTAATGTCAAGTAAATAGGTAATCTTTCAACTTCTGGCCACCTAAATAATAATTCTATAATATACTAAACATGCCAAACCCTAGGCCAAAAAAAGGTCTCTTAGCATCAAAATTAGGAAAATTGGAGGGGAACCTGTCCATTGAACGATTTACGATATTTTTTCTTTTTAAACACTAGGAAATGGAGATAGTAGAAAAGTTAGATGAGTTGGGTTTGAACAAATTGATAATAGTAAAATAGCAATTCATAGAATATATCTAATTTAGATGTTAATGTCAAGTAAATAGGTAATCTTTCAACTTCTGGCCACCTAAATAATAATTCTACAATGTACTAAACATGCTAAAAAACAACTTTTCACCTACGGAAAATTACCAACGGATGCAATCCGTTGGTGATTAGAAACGGATTATCCATTGGTAAAAGTAATTCACTTTTAGCTACGATAATTAGCAACGTATTTTCCGTTGGTAAAGATGATATCTCTTTATCAACCGATATTCCCTGCCTAATGTAATCATTTAACATTTGGATCTTCCTCCAACAGATATTCTGTAGGTGATGTACCAAATATTACCAACGGATGTATTGGATATTCTGTAGGTGATGTACCGAATATTACCAACTGATTGCATCCGTTGGTAATTAGAAACGGATTATCCGTTGGTAAAAATAATTCACTTTTAACTACAATAATCAGCAAAGGATTTGTCGTTCGTAAAGATGATATCTCTTTACCAAAGGATATTTCGTGCCTAATATAACCGTTTAACATTTCGATCTTTTACTTACAGATATTCCGTTGGTAATTAGAAACGGATTATCCTTTAGTAAAAATGATATCTCTTTACAAACGGATATTCCGTGCCTAATATAACAGTTTAACATTTTGATCTTTCAGCAACGGATATTCCGTTGGTAATGAGAAACTGATTATCCGTTGGTAAAAATAATTCACTTATCCCGCATCGAAAATTTACAACAATATCTTTGTAGTTACCCTCTATAAATTTGTGGTCCAATAAGGAGTTAAACAATATTTTAGCCTTTCAATTCAGTTGGCTAAAAATAAAAAATTATATATTATAATTATTAAATAAATAAATAATAATAATAATAACAATAATAAAAAATAAATAAATAACATTTTTACCATGTGGTTATTTACAACATTGATTTTTACCATTTGTAATGGTAGACATTTATCAGCGGAAAATCGGTTGGTATTGGTTAAGACTTTTACCAACGGAAATTTCATTAGTAAAAGATTCACACTTTTACCAACGGGAAATTCGTTGGTAAAATGTTTATTCTTTACTTACGGCATGATCCGTTGGTAACTATCAGCGAGCCTCAAAGGAAACAATGGAGGCAAACTTGTCCATTGAACTATTTATGGTGTTTTATTTGCGACATTCAAGAAACTTTGCAAAAATGTTATTAGCAATGCTAAAAAAATGTTGCGAAATCTTATTCGCAACATTCAAAAAATATTGCAAAAATGTTATTAGCAACATTCAAAAAATATTGGTGTATCCTTTTATTCTACTAAAATATTGAGATTTGTAACATATATCTGAACATTGCTAAAGACCGTCAACAACATTTTTTGAACGTTACAAATGGCTCTTTTAGTTTTAATGATAGACAATTCCAGATAGTCGGGAACATTTATGAGTGAAGCACGTTTTAGCGGGATCTTGTAGATTGCAATAATTATATCAACAAGTCTAGTGAGTTTTCTAAGCTAGATCATACTGTAAGATCTTATTATTCATAGTGAAAATTACTGGCTTGATCCCCGAAATTTCTAATCCTATGAAGGATTTTATCTGTCAACAAATCATAAGTTATTTTCTATTTTATTGACTGTTGTAGCAATTCGACATAGGATAAAATTGACTTGATTGATTAAACATCTAAAACAATTAAAAAGTGACTTGTTGCTTTTAATTGGTAATTTTAATTTCGCGATATTCACCTACTCACCCACTCTAGGTGATCTTAGGATCGAACGTCGATATTTCAACAATGTCTTCGTTTGAATATAAAAATGTAATTTATTCAAGTATTTAGTATTACTATACTTGTAAAAAATTATGTTTAAGGACATTAAAATTCTTAAGATCGATGGACCCAACATTGAAGATGCTCAAACAAAGAATGGTCCACAGCAAGGTGAAAGTATCGAGCTGTTCAGGGCCCAATGCAACAGTGTTTATGAGAAGCAATGATCCAGAGTCAGATGGAATAGTAAAATCCCTCTGACTCTGATGAGTATTTCTACAGACCCAGATGGAATAGTAAAATCCCTCTGACTCTGATGAGTATTTCTACAGACCATTTGTCGCCCAACATCACGGATTGTCCCAAGATGATAATGGTATTGAAAAGGGACTTAACCTTACTGTACCATTTTTTGCTTAAACTCATCTTTTCAGAGAATAATCAGTTTCTGCAGGAAAAAAACACAGTTTTTCTCATACTTTTACTATACAGCCAATACTTCATTCTCTGTAAAAGCCATTTTCCTCAAACCACTTTTTATGATGCAGAAAATAAAGGAAAAGAATATGTCCCAGACTATGTACACAGTACACATATATGTAAAAATTGAGATACAAATTTATTTCATGACCAAAGTCTAGGTACAGATTTAGCATTGCTTTGGTTTGATAATCTTGATTTCATCATCTTTGTCATCTGAATTTGCATTTTCCTGCAAAAATTTTCCAATTCCAGCGCTCTCCATTGCATGCCTTGTAAATGTGCTCTGATCCTCTCATTCTC